>NW_027530974.1:15538039-15589332 GCF_008692635.1 Crocuta crocuta
AAAACAAAACCAAATATAACAAAAAAAAAAAAAAAAAAAAATCTTAAATCAGAAACACTGGAAACAAACTTACAATGATCAGTCTCTAAGACACTGTAAGAATTAAAGAGCACTCCATTATAATGTATCCCTTTATAACATACACTTTAAAAAGCAAAACACCATTTCCATCTATTTCTTCTTATTCTGTTATAATTTTCCATGGCAAATCATCATTGCTTTAAACAGAATATTGTTTTCTAAAATAAAGAACCAAAATCACTTCTGTTTGTACAATAGTTTTGTACCTTGTTTGTCAGTGATTGTGAAGGACTAATGGGTGATGGAGAGGAAGTTGTGATCACAGAGGAACTAAAATTGAAGGTAGGCAGTGAAGAACTGGTGATGGGTAGAGAGATTTTCGGCAATACTGGCACTTCCATTTCCTAAAACACAACATGTTTCATAATGAGAGATTTCATCTTTCAGGTCATTCTTTTACCCCTACTTATCTTCAGGCGGAACTGAGAATAGGGAGGAAGCAGCAGCATATAGCGTTAACAACGTGGGCTCTCGAATCAAAAGAAATGAACAAGATCTGAATCCCAGCTGTGCCACCACCAGACCCGGTGACTTCATGGACTCAACTGCGCTCAGAACAAATTTCCTAATGGCTGAAAATGAGGAAAAAATTACACCACAGTTGTAGTATTAACCTAAGACAAAGGTATACATAGTCTTGGCATGTAAAACAAGCATTTAATAAACATCAGTACCAATGAGTTTGGTGAAATGCCTTGGTTTTTTACCCCAATATACCAAAGACCACCCTCTATCTCAAGCAACCCAGGTTAAAGGCAGTTCTGCTTCTGCTAAGGGTGGAAAAGCTCATATCTGACCAGTGACCTGACAAACAACAGTTGTAAACTCCAAACAAAATAGAAAAAAATAAACAAAATAGAAACAACCATATGAAAACATGGCCGAGCAACCAGAAGCAAGCACAAACTGCAGAGATAAAAACCACCTGAAGAAGGGAGAGGCACTGAGAGAGTTTCCTGCACTTTTAGGAGTTAGTACCACTGCATAATTTAAAGGGAGAGAAAATGGCAAATCTGTTCACTGAGCAATCAGGATGGGCTAGGTGACCAGAGCAGCTAGAAACTGAGGGGAGATGCGGGAATGAGGAACTTATAAATCTGCACGTAAACTGTCCAAGCTTCCAGCAGACCTGTAAACTGTTCACGCCCAAGGCAGACACCAAGGAGCCAACTTGGCAGAGTTCCAGGCGCCACCCACCACAAGTAGGAGAGAGTTTTGACTTCGGATTAAATTCCCTGCCAGCTAAAAACTATCTGAATACTACAAATGGATGTCATTTATGGTACAGAAATCGCAGCTCTGTAAAGTCAGCCCCTCTCCCCAAAGGAAAAATAAAGATGCTTTCAGATAAAAGAAAACTAAGACAATCTGTTGCCATAAAACCTGCTCTGCAACTCCTTCAGGGTGAAGAGGTAGAATAACAAACGGAACTTAGATTTCTGGAAGATATGAACAGTATGGGAGCAAACACAAAAAAAAACTTTTCTTCCTCTTAATTTCTTTAAAATACATATACCTGTATATGGGGCACCTGGGTGGCTCAGTCAGTTAAGCATCCAACTCCACCCAAGGACATGATCTCACAGTTCATGAGTTCGAGCCCCACACTGGGCTCTGCACTGATAGCAGAGAGCCTGCTTGGGATTCTCTGTCTACCTCTCTCTCTACCCCTCCCCCACACGCTGCCTCTCTCTCCCAAAATAAATAAACTTTAAAAAATTATTTAAAAAATAATAAAATACACATAACTGTGTAAAGCAAAAATTATACACTGTGGGTTTACAGCCTATCTTATTTTAATACAAATGACAAGTACAATCTAAAATACTAAGGAAGAAAGGCACTAAATCAAACTATAAAGCTGCAAAATTCTTAAATTGTGCAGGAAGTGGTACAATATTAACACAAAGTAGAATGTGAAAGTTACGGATACATATAGTAAAATTCTTAGAGGAACCACTAAAAGTGACATGAAGAGGAAGAAAAGCAAAGTAATTAAAATGTAATTATAACAAATATTCAATTAATCAAAAGACAGCTTTCAAAAGGTACAACAAAAAACAAATGGGAAAAGTACAAAACAAGATAAAAATGTGAGATCTTATTCCAACATAACTATATATATAAGTAACTATAATGTTACTTATAATTACCTTAATTATAAATAAGCATTCCAATTAAAAGGCAAAAAACTGATAGAAAGGGAAGACTCACCTACATACTGTCTATAAGAAACTCACTAAAAAAGACACAGGTTAAAAGCAATTGGATAGGGGCGCCTGGGCGGCTCAGTCAGTTAAACGTCCGACTTCTGCTAAGGTCATGATCTCATAGTTCGTGAGTTTTAAGCCCCACATCAGGCTCTGTGCTGACAGTACAGAGTCTGCTTGGGATTCTCTCTCTCCCTCTCTGCCCCTCCCCACTCTCTCTCAAAAATAAATAAACATTAAAAAAAAAAAAAAAAGGCAAATGGATAGGAAAAGATATAACCTGTAATTAGTAAGCCAATCAGTAAGCCTAAGAAGGCCTATTCTAACAGAGTGGCTAGCTATATTATATTAATACTATAGCAGATTTCAAGACAGTATTTCCAAAGATTTTTTTTTAAAGGCAATTTTACTAAAGGCAAAAATTACTATTTAAGAAATAGTAATATTAAAGGAGGCAAATCATTAAGGAGCCATGATAGATGTAAGGTGTACATTTTAATGAGAGCTTCAAAATACATGAAGCAAAAATTGACATAAGGGGGAAAAGACAAATTCACCAAATGAAAGTAACTCCTAGCTCTCAACAATCTAATGGACTAACCAGACACACCCCACGCCCTGGAAAAAAATCCAGCAAGAACAAAGATGATTAAGAAGTAGTATCAGTCATCTGACACCTTATATGACACTATAACCAACAACTGTAAAATACAGTCTTCAAGATTCATCAAGCAGACCATATGCTGTGCTATAAAACAACACTCAATGCATTTCAAAACTATATTAAACACAATTCTAAATAATCCATGGATCACATAAGAAATCAAAAAGAAAATCAGAAAAATACATAAAAGCACTTCTACAAATCTTCTGGAGGAAAACACAGAATTACTGTGCAGCCTGGGGATAGACAAAAGTGTCTTAGGACAGAAAGAACAGTAAAAAATAATTGACAAAAAAGGGGCGCTTGGCTGGCTCAGTACAAAGAACATGCAACTCTGGACTCTGGGGTTTTGAGTTCAAGCCCCAAACTGGAAGTAAAGACTACTTTATAATAAAATCTTTAAAATAGTAATAATAATAGTAATAGGAAAAAAGATAAATTCAGACTTCATAAAATCTAGAACATCTGCTGATCAAAAGATACTGTTAAAAACATGAATATGCAAGTTGGACTGGAAGAAAATATTTCTAGGACATGTATCTGACAAAGTACTTGGATCCAGATTTTATAAAGGGCTCTATAACTCATTAATACAAAAACAACCCACTTTTTAAAAGGGCAAAAGATTTGAAGACGCCTCAAAAGGAAGAAAAACTAACGGCCAATAAGCACATAAACAAAAACACATTAAAATGCAAAATAAAATTACAATGAGATACCACCATATACAAAGTAGCACAGCTAAAATTAAAATGATGAGAACTATTAATACGGATAAAGAGTGAAAGAAATACCGATACACTATTGGTGAGCATATAAAATATTACACTTACTTTGGAAAAGAGGCTGGCATTCCTTAAAAAGTTAAACACATATCATACAACCTAGTTTCTCCACTTCTACGTTATTTACCCCAAGAGAAATCAACACATGTCTACAAAGCGCTATAAGAATGTTCACAGCAGCTTTATCATAATAGCCAGGCGCTAACAAACACATACACTGCATGACCATATTGATATCAAGTTCCAGAACAAGCAACACCAACACAGGGCAGAGGAAATGAGAACAGTGATGGCCTCTGGACTGGGAGGCGAGGAGTACTGGCTGGGAAGGAACATGAGTGAATGGAAATGTCTGACACTTCAAAAGGGGTTTGGCTTACATGGGTGCAACCATCTGTCAAATGCATTGAATGATACACCTAAGAATTTTACATTTGACTACATTTTAAACTTTTGCTAAATTTAAAAACAACTATTTAACCTCAATTGTTCTATGTATGCTGAAGTATTTGGAGAGAAATATATTGATATCTTCAATTTACTTTGAAATCACCAAGAAGTAAGATATACACTTGATAAAGCAAATATAACAGTATTAAAATCTACGTGCTAGGTATATTTGTGTTCACTACACAATTCTGTCCATATCTCTTATGTTTGAAACATAAGATCATCTGATCTCCAATCCTCAGTCTTACTTTTTTCCCTTTAGACCCCCACAACACCTGCGCACATCAACTGAACCTATACTTACTTATGCCAACTCATTAAACCACAGACATGGACATACTGGTTCCTTTTATCACTGACTTTGAACCAATTCTAAATTGATACCTATTCACCAAAATTTTGACTTAGTTGATCAGAAGTGGGTCCCACAAATCCACAAGAAAGTTAAGAATTGTAACTGGATTATTCCAGATACTTTGAGATGAACACAATCACCAAATATATGACTGAATTTGTATTATCTTTGTAATACCTTTACATGGGTTATCTCACACGAGAAAGATACTACTGTTGTAGATGAAAAAAACTAAGGAAGAGAGATACATGGCTTAACATTATACAACTATTAAATGGCAGGCATCCCACAGACACAGCTATTTATTCTTCTTATCCCCATTTCACAGACAAGCTGCTGTACATAGAAATTATTTTGATAAAGATCACTCAGCTAGTAAGCAGCAGGCCTGTACCTGACATGACAATATCAATCAATCTCCCCAAACTCAGTGGTATTATGTACTCCTAATCTACTCTGTATCAATGAGATTTTTTCATTATTTCATTATTACTGGTATCACAGTAAAGACAAAACGCCAAATGTTTTTAGTGACTAACACACAATCCTTACAAATTTTGAGATCTAAGAAAGTGAAAGCAAAACATACTTTTACTACCTCATAATGCAAAATGGGTTATTTACAACACAGAGCTCTGTTACCCTGAGTGTGAAGTGAACCAATCCCTGCTAAATACCAAAGTACTTGAAACAAGCATAATTTGTTTACATTCCACTAAACATAAAATGTCTTCCATGTGACTTATCCCAAAAGCCCATTAAAATACCTACAAATCTTCCATCCTTTACCAAAAGTTCTTATTCACTGTATCTGAATTAAGAACAACTTGTCTAAACATGTTTGTCATCTAAAGCAAAAACAGCACTGGACACAAAATAACAAAGTGTCTACCCAAAACCTCTTCAACCCAGTTTTAAAAAGCACAGGAAGGCAGAAAATGTGGGGCAGCGACCCCTTGGTACCTCTTTCCCCAGAAATGTAAAGAGTCTGACTCCAGTGTGGAACACAACTAAGGACTGGAGCTGGGTGAGGCATCCTGGGATGCAAAGTTGGCAGTTGGCAGTTGGCCGGAATGGACAGGGGGCCCCAAGAAGGGAGGAGGTGACAAAGAGTTCTGGAGTAAGACTTTCATAAAGCTCCTCACAGTACACCAACTAATAAAAGGAAACAAAGTAAATCAATACATTTTCACCCCCCTCCCAATGTCTTGATACAGCAAAGGCACACAAAACACACATCTTTCTGTAAGACAGCCAAAACTGAGCTACAGGTATCAACATGAACTTTAGCTAAAGATCACAGGAATATATTCTTTTTAAAAGTTGAAACTGAAGAGAGAGAAGCAAAATTCACAAATCTGTTATCTGGCAAATACCAAACCAAGATGTTTTCTTCATACAGGGATAAACTTTAAAAAGCTAGAGACACAAATTTTACTGAGACATATAAAAACTTGTCTAAAGGACGGGCTACATAAAAAGCTATACTAATCAGGTACTAATTTCTGTAAGTATACAAAGCAAGACAAATAACCCATTTCCTTTTTTTTTTAATTTTTAATTTTAATTTTTATTATTGAGAAAGAGACAGAGCACAAGCAGGGGAGGGGCAGAGAGAGGAGGAGACACAGAAACTGAAGCAGGCTCCAGACCCGGAGCCGTCAGTATAGAGCCCTATGTGGGGCCTGAACCCATGAACCGTGAGATCATGATCTGGGCTCAAGTCAGACGTCTAACCGAATGAGTCACCCAGGTTCCCCAAAATAACCCATTTCTTAAAGGTAATTTAATCAAGTCTACATAAAGAGCGTTTATGTAGAAAAAATTGGTTTGCTAAGAAAACTACAAAATTTTATGAACTGCATCATGAATGGCATTCAAGACTTTTCCTTTCAAGATGGTAGAATACATTCCTTCCCTTCACAGCACTCCAGCAGAGCAACAAGCAGAACCTCAGAAAAAGACAAAACCATGGGGCGCCCGGGTGGCTTAGTCGGTTAAGCATCTGACTTTCGCTTAGGTCATGATCTCACGGTTCGTGGGTTCAAGCCCCACGTCGGGCTCTGTGCTGACTGCCAGCTCAGAGCCTGAAGCCTGTNATCACAAGCCGGGCTCGGAGGCAGAATGTCCAAGCCGCCAAAGCAGTCGTGGTTCTGGTGAGTCAGAGAAACACAGCTACAAAACTGTTGAATGGGAAAAGAGGAGATAAAGAAAATGGAAAAGGAAGACCACCTACTCTACATTGATGTGGAAAGCATACCGAGAGACGAGGAGGAAATTAATACTAACTCATATGATCATTTCAACACAGGATTTTATAGTCAACAGAAACTGTTAAAGAAAATCTTCCATTTAAATATCTAAAAACTCCTAAAAAAAAAAAAACCCTCATGAGTCAATGAAGTCATAAATGAAATTTTAATTAGAAACAAACAACAGGAGCACCCAGGTGGCTCAGTTGGTTAAGTGTCTGACTCTTGATTTCGGCTCAGGTCATGATCTCAGTTTGTGAGTTCAAGCTCTGCATTAGGCTCTGTACTGATAGGTAGGAGTCTGCTTGGGATTCTCTCTCTCCCTCTCTCTTTGCCCCTTCCCTGCTTGCTCTCTCAAAATAAATAAAAATAAACTTAAAAAACAAATGAAAGCATTAGGTATCAAAACTTAAATGATCCAGTTAGGCTGAAATTCACCTGTGAAAAGACTGAAAGAAGGCCTGCATTCAACTCAAAAGTAGTTAGGAAATAAACAGAGCAGCCTATAGAAAGAAAGGCTAATTTAACCAATCTTCGATTAGTCCCTATCATTTCCAAACTTTCAGGTTCTGAATATATAAGGAAATATTCCTAATGAAAGAAATAATCCAATAAAAAATGGATAAAGGAAGAGAAACTCCAAATGACCAAGAAACTCACAAAAAGAGGTCTCCCTTCCTACTAAACATGAAATGCTAAATAAAACTCCAATGGCAGAACACTTCACACACATCACCTTAGCAAAAACTTTGCAGATCCACCCTAAAGTATTCCAACTACCTTCAGAGCAATAAGGCAACATTTAACACGTTTGAAGAGGCGTATCATCCCCTATAATCCAACAACCCCACTCCCAGATAAACAGCCTAGAGAAAGTAATGCTTGCCTGTGCTGAGGCAGAAGTGCTGAGGCAGCACGTATCAGGATGTATAGAATGGACTGTGGTATATTTTCATACTGGCTAAACCTATAACAGTGAAATTAAACAACCTGGCACTTAACTTTTACAACACTCACAAATTTCACAAATGAAGAAAATGGCAAGTGAGAAGAATATGTAACAGTATTAATCCATTTATCTAAGTTTCAGAAAGAGACAAAATCTAACTATACAATAATATTCCAAAGGCCAAAGAATTTCCATTGTAATTCTCATATTGCAAAGAATTATGGCTTTTTAGTGGCACCCATGAAACTTAAGGGAGTAGTTTAGGTTTTCTGTGTTGTCACAGTGAAGATGGTTCAAAATGCCCGCTCACTGAGCACACACTCGTGCATGAGCACTCACTTGGTAGGCACTGCTTCAGTGGCAGATTTTTCATTCCTGTGCTGGGTGTCCCCCAGGATCCATCCCTCCCAATCTCCCCTCACCACCACCACACCAAAGCTTGTAATAAACTTCAAGAATATAAGGATATAACCTACCTCTTCCTCTGGAGGTTTAGATGCAACAAAGCGTGTTCTCTCTCGTCTCATCTTGCCGCCTCCACTACCTACTCCAGAAGATAAACCATTGGCTGCAGACATACTGAAATTTGGGTAAGAAAAGCCACTAGGCAAAGAAAAAGAAAATTAAAACAAATGATATATTACTCTGGTCCATAACTTATTAACTAACTGAACACCTAAAACTTAGAACCGCTAACAAGAAAATATATATACAACTGAATGTGATTTTAAAAGCGGACAGAGGGGAGCCTGGGTGGCTGAGCTGGTTATGCAGCCGACTTTAGCTTAGGTCATGATCTCATGGTTCATGAGTTTGAGCCCTGCGTCGGACTCTATGCCGACAGCTCAGAGCCTGGAGCCTGCTTCCGATTCTGTGTCTCCCTCTTTCTCTGCCCCTCCCCTGCTTGCTCTCTGTCTCTCTCTCAAAAATAATAAACATTAAAAAAGAAATTTTAATTAAAAAATAAAAGCAGATAAGATTTGTGCATGTGTATAACTTTTTTACTTCTTAATCTTCAAAAAAATACATAAATCAAACACAAATTTTACAAATGACATATAGAGAAGCTTAGCTATGAAGACGCATTACCTTTCTCGTTGTTCTCTGTTTTGTCCTGGTGTCACAGGGTTCTCATATCCAGTCTAGAACAAGATGAGCACACCAGATTTACCTGCCTGCTTATTTGTTTTCATTTTCTTAAAACTTCCTGTCAGTCCACTTTAATATGTGAAACCAGGAATTTGATGGGTTTTTAGTGAGTGAATCCTAAAGTTTCCAACTTATACCCTGCTTTCTGAACAGCAACCGAATTATAAACATTATTATACACATAAAATGTCACGGAGCACACTGCCCTTTCAATAAAATAGTAGTATACAAAGTTAATACACTTATGGACAGCAAAAATACTTTTACTTTTCTCTCATTCTGGCCTATTAAAGGTGTAAGCAAATTTACAAGGATCTTCTTTTGGAAATGCATTCCTGCAATTTAAGTTCCTCTATTAAAAGGATATCATGGCTCCTTGGAGAAACAGCAAATCACAGGGCTGGGGCCAGAAACTTAGAGGACAAGCCTGAATTCTTTTACATCAAAATCAACTAAATGTTCAAAAACGGAGAGGAAATATTAAAAAGACACAGGAGCCCATTCAAAGACCAAATGACATAATATGAACATCAAAAAAATGCCAATAAAGGATTATAAACTACAGAATGTGAGAATTAAAGTTGACTTTAAAAACACATAGAAAGATAGGTACATAAATGAGATTAAGGAAAACTTTTCCTCCAATAGGAGGTCAACTAATATTGCAAGATCAGTGGAATCAGAAAACCACCCTTTGGCAATCTACAAACAATAGATTTAGGCAAAAATCACCGATAAGACTACTAAAAGGGTATTTATCCTCTCAGTTATCTACCCACAAGAAACTTATTAATTACAAAAGATAAAATCGTAACTTCACAGTGAAAAAACCCTACTGCCACCATCTTAATTACCGAAAGTACATAACTGGAATCTAATCATGAGGAAACACCAGACATCCCCAAACAGCAGGACATTCTACACAGTAACTTACTTGCACTTTAGAAATATCAATATTATGAAATACAAAAACAAACAAAAAAACCCCTAAGGAACTGTTCTAGACTAAAGAAGATGAAGAAACAAGAAAACTAAATGCAATACACAATCCTNTCCCAGTATTGTATAATGTTAATTTTCTGGTTTTGATCATTATTCCACAATTATTACATTAAGGGAACTTCCTGTTTGTAGGAAACACATGGTAAAATCAGAATATAGTATACTGTGAAGTCTTAAAATGTTCTTGCAAAGTCTATAAATCCAAAATTATATTCAAAATATTTTTAGAATTTTAATAAAACAAGAATGACAAAGTGTTAACGACTGGTGAATCAAGGAGTAATGGCTAAGCAGTGTACTATTCTGTCAACTTTAGCTTAAAAAGTTTTAATAAATTAGGTTATGATGATCAGATGAAATTAAACGTAAGTAAGCACACAAATAGTAAGATACCATGTAAATACAGTAAGTACAAAGAATACACTTCAGCTAAGTAACACAAGAAAGACAAACCCAGAATGTGGTGACATTTTAAGACAACTGGCCTGGTCTCTTCAAAAACCAATGTGCCTAGGAATTTCACTCCTACATACAGACCCAGAAACACAACAACATATATCTACAAAACACCTATACACAAAAGTTCACAGCAGTTTCAGTACAATCAAAAAGTAAAAACAACCCAAATGTCCCTCAACTGATGAAAGGATAAATGAAATCTAGCATATCCAAACAATGAAATATTCAGTAACATAAAAAGGAATAAAGTTCTGACGTGCATGGATGAACCTCGACAATATGCTGAGTGAAGTAAAGCAGACACTAAGGACCAAACATTCTATGACTCCATTTAAATGAAATGCCCAGTACAAGCAAATCTATAGAAACAGATCAGTGGTTGCTTACGGCTGGCGAGGGAGGAGTGGGGGTGAGATTTTGGCTGGATGGAGTGAATGGTGATGAAAATGTTCTAGAATAAACTGTGGTAATGACCGAACAGCCCTGTGAATATGCTAAAAATCACTGTACCACTGTACTCTTCAATTAGGTATGTGAATTATATTCCAAGAAAGCAGTTATTTTAAAACAAAAACAATGTGGTAAGGGTCAAGGTTTGAGGTTGGAAAGAGAAAATACAAAGCAATGTGTGAAATTTGCTTGGATTCTGTTTCAAAAAAGTAGCTGTAAACAACACTGAAGTGTGGACTAGGTATTAGATAATATTACATTAATTTCTGTAGATGTGATAATATAGAAGTAATTAGGAAATGCATGCCAAAGTACTTAGGGGTGAACAGATGTGTTATACAAAATTTTTATTTTCAAATGGTTCAACAACAACACAAACAAAACATACAGACAAAGCAAGTCTGGCAAAATTATTTCATCTAAACCATGAGTGCATACTAGTGTTACTAGTAAATTCTAATTTACGACTTGATCAAGGTGCCAACCATTTGAAAGGCATACCAATTCGTAATCATCACTAATACACAAAATTTATCCATTACCTAGTTGCTACACTACAATGGTGGAGTACTCATATTATTTATTCTTACTCATTTTGATCAATATTCAAAGAATAGTGAAAATAGAGGCACGGAGGTGGCTCAGTTAGTTAAGCATCTAACCTTGCCTCAGGCAATGATGTCACAGTCTATAGATTTGAGCCCCACATTGGACTCTGTGCTGACAGCTCAGAACCTGAAGCCTACTTCAGATTCTGCGTGTCTCTCCCTCTCTGCCCCTCCCCCACTCACACTCTGTCTCTCCCAAACAAATGTTAAAAATGAGAAAGAAAGAAAAAAATAGTGAAAATAAACACATACTCACATTGTGCTTTTTATCTATTCTTTGATTAGTCTTCCTTAATTCACCAGATGGGGTCAGAGATGGTTTAAAATAAACAGTTCGATTTGTTGCTATGGAAACCGGCTTTGGGGTCATAAGTCTCTGAACAGGGGGATACTGAGAATCCACCTTATAGGTAATCAGAAATCAAAGAAAAAACTTTATTTTCATATATATCGGTGACACACATCTAAACATAATCTGGCAATAGTTAATGTGATCTAGAGACTATGAATACTTCCTAGAGAAATGTCCAGTGTATGCAAACAAACACTAAGAGGAAAAATGGATAGTAATAGAATAGCAGTAGGTTTATATGTAAGCCTATATATAAAATTTCAAATAGTTTCACAGACTATTTTATTCTACACTTAGTGACTTTTCATATAAGCAGCAAAACGGAAACTATATTCAAAATTGTTCTTAAAATCTAAGCTTTCACAGGTTGAATTTCAAATATAGAAACTAAAACCGATTTTGCCACATTTTCCCCAAAATTACTATCTAGATATCCTTCAGCTGGATATTTAAAAATAAAATTATTTTTAAACTAGCTAAAAATAATTGCTAAAACTGTGAGCAAACTTCTTTCCAAGTTAATTTTCCCCTATTGTTATTTATAAACCAAACTAAAAGTCTTTTAATTTATTAGTAAAACTCTGTTAAGAATTTGAAATCCTAAGGTCACCTGGGTGGCGCAGTCAGCTAAGTGGTCGAATCTTGATTTCAGCTCAGGTCATGACCTCACATTTCATGAGCTAAAGCCCTGCGTGGGGCTCTGTACTAACAATGCAGAACCTTCTTAGGATTCTCTCACTCCATGCCCCTCCCCCACATACACATGTTCTCTCCCTCTCAAACAAAATAAACAAAAAATTAAAAAAAAAAAAAAAAGAATTCCAAATCCTAAAATAAACTGGCATTATTATCTGAGCACACAAGTGTTTTGTCAACAGTCTTTTGCAACACGGAAACACAGTAAAGGTCCTGTTGGGAAAAGAGGACTATAAAGCCAAGAACTTGTACTCTGTCCAAAGATTGTAATACTCTGAATACAGTCCTTTCTCTCAGCAGCAGCTGTGAACAACACTGGTTTCCAAGGCAAAGCTTCTGCACACTAGCTCTTCCCTCATCCTCACAACTGTGATTTTACGACTCAATGACAGTCTATTTTGTAGATGGCTCTAATTACATCTGTGAAACATGAACTACAATATTGTATTCTGGCCTTTATATACCTTCACATCCATTAATGAAATTAATATTGTATTGATACTATACTCAACCATTAATAGAAACTTATCAATGATCACTTGTGGGGATGAGCACTGAGTGTTATGAGGAAACTAATTTGACAAACTATTTGTAAAAAAAACAAAAACAAAAACAAAAAACTTATCAATGAGAACTTGTACTATGGCACAATTTTTTAATTTACTTCTTTTTAAACAATCTAATATAAAACAGGAGTGTGAGAAAAGCAGCCAATGCCATAAATTAATCCCATCACCATGGCTAATTACAAATATCTAGGTAATTCTAAAAATTATGAAATAACTCTACCCCCCTCCCAAAACCCTCAATTTAGTCTTCTTCTCTGCAGAATTTCAGTAAAAATAATAATTTACCAATATGTCACATACAGTTCCCACAATGAATTCAGAAAATTATGATAATTTTAGTAAATGACTTGTGAGGAAAACTGGTTTGTATTAAATGCTTTCACAAGTAAGGATCTGGGACTCTGCTTCTCCTGAAAGACACTTAACGCAAGTATAACTAACAAAAAATATACCTCTTTAACTCTATCAAGCATTTTAATTTTTCCACAGTAACCTCCAAAACTGATTTTAACCAAACAGAATACACTAGAAGGGTTATCAAGATACTATAATCTAAGTTATATTTTTTATTAGTCCCAGTATCTTGAAACACTATTTGACTGACTAATGAAATTCTATCCCACACAACAGATCTGACATGTTAATGAGGAAAGATTACAAAGATAATTATACTCAATGAGGGTTTATAAAGTTCACTGAACTTTTGTAATTACTAAACATGTCAAGCACTGTCCGCTCCTACTTTTATTTATCAAAAAGTCAGAGTCACTCATAGACAACAAGATGCTGAAGATGAAAATGCCAAATAACCAAAAACTATTGACTGAGCACTTACTACATAAAGAGCATTGTACTAAGGCAGGCCTTCACAAGAAGCCACAAGTAAAAAAACATTATCTGCCAAACATGTTCCCTAATGACTACCAAATTCAATTTATATATTTACTAAATTAAAAATAAATACAATAAAACTACTTAAACCTTAATAAATGCAAAAGAAGTTTTACCCTTTCCCTTTTGGCTTGAAAGTCTGAGGCCGTATCTATTCCACTCCTATCAAGAGGCTGAAAAAGTAAAATGCTATTAGAATAGATTGGAAATTTAGAAAAATAGAGGACTTTCATCACCAATATACAAATCTGTTAAAAAAGGTTTATAAGTCAACTTACAGAATTCAGGGGAGAAGAAACAATAGACGGGATTCTTTTTGCATCCTGTAAATGTTGAAACAAAAGCAAAATTAAAATTTTTCATGAAAGTCAAATGTTATTATACACCTGCATTTAACTGTGATTCTAAAAATGTACCGCGAGAGGGCTGGACATCTTCTCTAAAGTTTGCAATATCCGCCGAGCTGTGGAGCTGGTCACACCATAGGACTGGGCACTCAGCTGCTTGGCTTTCATCTGCCTTCTGACCGGTGCCTATGAAGTAAACGTCATATTACTGTTTTGGACCATAAACTCTAAAGCACAGATTTCAAGAAATGAAAAGATTTGCAAAACAGAATAGATATCCAAAGAGAAAGAGGATTAATGTCCTAACAGGAGTTTATCTATGGATGCTGTCATTATTACTAAGTTCAACTTAATATTCTCTTAATACCTTTTACTGAAAAGCCAAGTACTTTTACAACCCGAAACAAGACAGCACACACCACACTGAAGATGTGTAGCTACGTCAAATGGGAAAAGTGAGATCACTGGTTAAAGTTCCAGCACTACTTTAACCCATTTATCCCTGATATTTAAATCAAAGAACAGGGGCTCCTGGGTGGCTCAGTCTATTAAGCGTCCGACTTCAGCTCAGGTCATGATCTCACGGTTCATGGGTCTGAGCCCAGCGTCGGGCTCTGTGCTGACAGCCAGCTCAGAGCCTGACGCCTGTTTCAGATTCTGTGTCTCCCTCTCTCTCTGACCCTCCCCTGCTCACGCTGTCTGTCTGTCTCTCTCTCACGCTCTCTCAGAAATGAAGAAGACATTAAAAAAATTTAAATCTAAGAACACTTCTTGTTGAATCACTGTATCATACACCTAGAGTTAATGTAACATTGTGTGTCAACTGTAATCCAACAAAAAATGAACATATATAAAAGAACTGAATTAATGAGAATGATATCAAAATATTAGTTATTTTGGGTATTAAATAGCCAATTGAATTCCAAGATAACTAAACGAAGAGACTGTAGACTCTATTGTAAAGGAAATTAAAATTTTCAAACTCATTTCTCAAATTTTGACATAAGAAAAATTTTTAAATACTCAAGCTATTTCTTAACAACCTTTAAAGCCTGGGAGTTAAGGAAAAAACCTTATAAAGAAGAGACAAGTACCCCTGAATACACAATGTTTACAAATTCCAACTAAGAACAGATCTTTTTCTCAAGAATGCATTACAACATTCCAATAACCAAATGACTACCACAAAGCAGTTTGGTAATTATCACAACTGAAACACAACCCAGTTTCTACAAATAGCTCACAATATTTGAACCGTAATAACTACTTTAAAGAATGTTTCTCTGATATCAAACACTAATGACATTTCCAGAGTAGCTGCATTATTTTCCACTAGTTTTATTAAGAACTTGATGCCCATTAAAAACTGCTGTTCAGGCCAGAGGCCTTGGCAAACATGAAGCAACATTAAAATCCTCTAGGAAAATCTGACAGTCTGTCCTGCCACTGGATTCTACTCGCCACTGGCCATTCAGGGCTTCGGCTTGCTAATTGATAAAATGGAACTGAATTAGAGAATCTTTAACATACCTCCCAGCTCTAACACTCTAGGAATGGAATAGCTTTGTCCCAAATGTCAATGATCAACATTTGGAAGCCTGTGTTGAGAAGGTTTCTAAGGGTTTGTCATGATTATTCATTAAAAAGTACAGGATTCAATATAAGAAAGAAATGAAGAATACACTCTAACTTGGACTATTCTGTGAATCACAGGCTTGCATCATTTTATCTACTAACAGGATGAGCTATTATTTTAACTAAAAAATGTTTAAGGAACTAATACGGTCCAGTTTAAGCTTTCGAAAAAGCTCCCTGTGTAACTCCAACATCTAGTTAACACTTTCTTAAATAACAAAGTATTGCCCTTCGTGAACACATTCAGAAATAAAACTCATAATTACTGTTAACCATATACATGAAACCATCCTCTAATTAGGAAAGCAAGAAACTAAAGATACAGTCTTAAAATATACTTGTTTCTATGCCATTTCTATGTTTGTCATGGACTGTTGTCTTCACAGATTCCCCTCTCCAAGAGTCTATATACTGAAAGTATAATTACTCCTCCATCTTTAAAATGTCAAAATCTGTAAATATAAGCACAACAACATGTACACAAAACAATTTTTTATGGGCTTCAAAAAACTCTTAGGATACAATACAAGATGGTGGGATTCACCTTAAATTTATTATTAAATTTATTACGTTAATCAATTTCCAACTGTTCTTTGCTAATATATATGTAAATACAACTGATTTTGCATATCGACCTTGTATTCTGTAATCCTGGTGAACTCATTAAGTTCTGATAACTTTTTTTTGTATTTCTTAGGCCTTTCTATATAGATAAGCACATCGTCTATGAAAAAGACTATTTCTTCCTTCTTGTATTGGCTACGCCCTGCAGTGCACTACACAGTAGTATGCTAACAGACAGCCTTGCTCTCTTCCTGACCTTAGGAGGACAGTACTCAGGTTTTCACCATGAGTATGATGTTAGCTCAAGATTTTTTGTAGATACCATTTATCAGGTTGAGAAGATCCCCATTATTCCTCAGGCTGCAAGAAATTTTTATTATGAAAGGATGGTGAAGTTTGTCCATGTGTTTTCTGCATCTGTAGAGATATTCATACGGTTTCTATTTTTTAGTTTGTTTACATGGTAGATCACATTAATTTTCAAAAGTTGAACCAATCTTGCCTTCCCAAGATAAACCCTAGTTGATTATGAAAAAGTATCCTTTTCATAGCTAGATTCTACTTACAAATATTTATAGAGAAGGTTTGGGTCTGTAATTCCTCAGAAATACTGGTTTGTGACTTTCTTGTAATGCCTTTGTCTGGTTTCAGTATCAGGGTAATACTGGCCCCATAGTATGTTGGAAAGTATATCCTCCTATTATACAAAAAAGTATGTATAGAATTGGTATTATTTCTTTCTTAAATGTTTGGTAGAATTCACCAAGAAAATTAACTGAGCCTGAAGTCTTCTTTGCTGGAAGGTATTTTGACTATGTATTCAATTTACTGAACAGGCTATTTATTTTTAACTAATACCAAATAACAGGAAATACTTAGGTAAAAATCTAACAAAATATGTGGAAGGTCTGTGTGACCACTACAAAACAGTGATGAAAGAAATCTCAAGACTTAAATACATGGAGAGACATACTGTGTTCAAGGACGGGGAGATTCAATTTTATTAAGATGTATATCCTTCTCCCTAAATTGACTTATAGACTCAATGCAATTCCAATAAAAATTCCAATAGTTGTAAAAACTGGTAATGTGATTCTAAAATTATGAAAAAGTAAATGACCTAGGAAAGCCAAGACATGCTTGAAAAAGAACAAAGTTGGAGGACTCATATTACTGATTTCAAGACTTACTACAAGGCCATAGCAAATGTAGAGTTGGCCAAAGGATACATAAAAATGGAAAATAATAGAAAGTCAAGAAATAGAACTACATATATGGCCAACTGATTTTCGACAAAGATGCAACAGCACTGCAATGTAGAAAAAGTACAGACTTTTCTGTAACAAGTGGTACTAGACAAATTGGACATGTTATGTTAAAAAAAAATGAATCTTGACCCCTCATGACATGATACATACCATGGACAAAAATTAACTCAAAATAAATCAGAAGCCTAAATTAAAACCTAAAACTATGGGGGCGCCTGGGTGGCTCGTTGGTTAGGCTTGCAACTCTTGGTTTTGGCTCAGGTCATGATCTCATAGTTCATGAGTTCGAGTCATCCATCAGGCTCTGTGCTGACAGTATGGGGCCTGCTTCGGATTCTCTCTATGCCTGCCCCTCCTGTTCTGTCTCTCTCAAACAAATTTAAAAAACAAATAACAACAACAACAAACCCTAAAACTGTGGGGTACCTGGGTGGCTCAGCCAGTTAAGCAACTGACTCTTGATCTCGGCTCAGGTCACAATCTCATAGTACATGAGTTTAAGCCCTGAGTCGGGGGGCTCTGTGCTAACAGAGCAGAGTCTGCTTGGGATTCTCTCTTTCCTTCTCTCTCTGCCTCTTCCCTACTCCCTTTCTCTCTCTCTCGGAATAAAATAAACAAAACAAAACCTAAAACTATAAATCCTCTAGAAAACACAGAAGAGACTGTGACCCTAGGGGAGCCAAAAATGTCCTACACACTACACCAAAAGCATGAGCCATATAAGGAAAAAAACCAATATACTGACGTGCATGAAAAGTAAAAACTTCTGTTCAAAAGACTTGAGCCAGAGAACAAATATTTGCAAACACTTATGTAATAAAGGATTTAATAAAGAGTAGTGTAGTCTCAAAATTCATTAAGGAAACAACCCTATTAAAAAATGGGCAAAAGATTTGAACAGGTATTTCACCAAGGAAGATACATCTATGGCAAACAGGCACATGAAAAGATGCTCAGTTTCATAAGTAAAAGCCACAGTGGTGTCAAGACACCACGACACGCCTATAAGAATGACTAAAATAAAAAAATGAAGAATTGATGAGAAGTGCCGGCCAGAGCATTCTTCCATTACTGCTGAGAATGCAAAGTGGTATCAGCCCCCGTGGAAAACAGTTTGGCAATTTATTAGGAAGTTAAATGTATACTTACTATAAGACCCAGCAGCCAACTTCTATGAGTTTACCCAAAAGAAACGGAAATTAATGTTCACACAAAATGCTTAACACCACTTATTCACAACTGCTCCGAATCAGAAACAACCCAAGTGTCGTTTCACTAGTGAATGGATAAACAAGTTACAACTCAGCAAAAATATAGATCCAGCTCAGATGCATTATCCTAAGTACAATAGGTCAGATTAAAAGGCTAGATGCTATATTGATTAAATTTAAATGATATTCTGGAAAAATCCGAATTACAGGGAAAGAAAGCAGATCAGTGGTCGCCAGAGGGCAGAAGCAGAAAGACGGGTTAACAGTAGAAGCATAAGGTAACATTTTGTGGTGATGGAAATGTTTATTCAACACTCTGATTGCAGAATGCATACACAACCACATGTATTCTGTTAAAATGCAAATGCTCTAATAAGAGTAAATTTTACCACACATAATTTACACCTCAATTTTTGTAAAAAAAAAAAAAAGGAATTAATCATCACAGTTCCTAAAACACAGGTGCGCACAATACTCACAAATGTAATGAATAAATACTCACTGAGGTCAAATATAATGTTCAGACAGTCCCTAAATAAAAACAACGTTTGTAATCCACAGTTCTATCATTTTGCCGAAAAATAACCAAACCAAACTCCCTTTGAGCGCCATTATTACTTGACAAATTTTTTTTTAACGTCAACAGCCCTCCTATTCAAACCAACCTGATAGGGTGTGCTGCGCAGTTTCGGCTGTCTTACAGCTGCCGCCGCCCCGCCATACACTGTTTTTCCAGGATAAAAAGGAGAATCTCCAAGTTGACTTGTTTTAAGGACTGAAGAATTCCCAAGTGACTGCACAGAAACACAATGGTAAATTATGAGCAACAAACACTCAAAATGAATGTGACTGGATCGAATCTTATTAGTACTCACAGGGGACAGTGTTCCAAAGGCAGACAAGTTGAATGCTGGTTTTTTTGAGCTGGTGGCAGTGTGCTGTGAGACCGAATGAGTACGGTCAGCCTCTGGCGACCACAGAGGTGGCACTGAAGTGTTCTTTGTAACAGCTATATCTGAAACAAAAATATGGAATACATACTTAGAGCATTAATTACAAGGCCCTCAATTTTTATAAACAGAAAATGAAAATTACAAGAAAAAACCTATCCCATGAAATTTAACTTTACTACCAAATGACAAGAATACCTTTATCAGAAGCTCTTGAAGAAAAACCACTGGTAGTTGAGATGTTATCATCATCATGCTGAGAGGTAGAATCTTTAATTTCCTTCACAAGGGAAAATCCAGAACTGCCAATTGGGAATGCCGAGGATGTAGAGGGCTGACAGTGTAGTGCAGGAGACTCCAACACGGAGAAATTCATATGGCTCCGATGAAGAGAAGGCCTTGTTAATACATCTGGGTAATTTGAAGAAGTACTAGTTGTTGAGGGTTCTTAAAAAAAAAAAAAAAAAAAAAAGGCATTAATATTATGAATACACTGCTTAGAAAAAGCAATACAATATCACAACAAAATGGTTTTTAAGAAAACATACTATACAACATTGCTTCAATTTAAGTCACTGAAGCCCCCCATAAGCCCAGTTTATGCTATTTAGCCAAACAAGATTTCATCTATCTGCAATAAACTTTAACCTAGTATCAAATTATGTATGTCTCAGTGATCACATACGATTTCTAAAAGTGCATGGCTCTTTATTTTCCTTAAATTGATACTATAAAACCCACTTATAAAAAAATAAAAGCAGGGGCGCCTGGGTGGCTTAGTCGGTTAAGCATCCGACTTTCACTTAGGTCATGATCTCGCGGTTCGTGGGTTCGGGCCCCGCGTCGGGCTCTGTGCTGACTGCCAGCTCAGAGCCTGGAGGCTGTTTCAGTCTGTGACTCCCTCTCTCTCTGACCCTCCCCTGCTCACGCTGTCTCTCTCTCTTAGAAATAAAAAAAATAAAATAAAAATAAAAAAATAAAAGCAGCTGGGGTGCCTGAGGTGGCTCAGTTGGTTGAGTGTCCGACTTTGCCTCAGGTCATGTTCTCACGGTTCAAGAATTTGAGCCCCATGTCCGGCTCTGTGCTGACAGCTCAGAGCCTGGAGCCTGCTTCAGATTCTGTGTCTCCCTCTCTCTGACCCTCCCTCATTCATGCTCTGTCTCTGTCTCAAAAACAAACATTAAAAAATAAATAAAATTAAAAAAAAAATAGAAGCTATGTAAGTCATAACCACCACTAAAATTGTATATCCCTCAGATATTTTATATACAGACATAAATGATTTCTCTAAGTATATAATCATGCTATGCATCCCAGTTCTATCACCTGCTTTTTCACTTACCAATATAATTCTCTCTATATACAGAGCACTCCCTTTAAAGAGCACATTGTATGTTATCATACTGACTACAATTATGTGATTATTTTCCCAATGTCCCTAACGAACATATATACACTGATATCTGCATACTCTTAAGAGTATTCTTTTGGATTCATCCATGGTTCTCTAAGAATAGAAGTCAAGCATGAAGAGAAATAATTTTAAAAAATTTTTTAAGCTTTCCACAAAAATATCTGATTCTCTAAGTCTAAAGTTAGGCCCATAAAGCTGCCTAATGTATCCTGAGAATCAATGAAATAAAAAATTATTATGTGGAATGGCTCTGCAGGACTGGGTCAGAGTGCATGCTCATTTTTGCTTATAACACATCCTGCGATTCTGTCAAGTTATATTCCCACAAATAGCAAATGACAATGTACATTTCCACCATACTCTCTAACACTGGATAGTAACCTTTTCTGATTTCTATCAGTCTATCAAATGGCATCATTATTTTATTTGCACTTATTTAAATGAGAGGGATAGAGCGTCCTTCCCTATACTCATTGTTCATTTATGCTTCTATTAATTACTTACCGATATAATTTTTTTAATGTTTATTTTGAGAGAGCTCACACACCAGCAGGGGAGGGGTAGAGAAAGAGGAGACCGACAATCCCACCCAAGCAGGCTCTGTGCTGTCTCAATCTCATGACCTGTGAGATCATGAATTGAGCCAAAATCAAGAGTTATATACTTAACTCTTGAGATATATATATATATATATATATATAACACTTAACNTGATCAGTTAAGATACTGAGATATGACATGAAAGATTACAATTATTTTTCACCATCGGCTGAACCTATTCATTTTGCTGATGTTCTTTTGCAGTATAGAAAATAATTTGTTTACAGAAAGTTTGTAAACCTTGTAACCTTTGTTTACCTTTGTAAACCTTGTTTACAAAGACATTTACCATTCTAAGACTATAAGAAATAAAAAATTTTACTGATTTCTTTTTTTTTACTGTACAGTTACTGTTATTTTAATGTAATATTTAATCTCGAGTCCATCTGGAATCAGTTATGATATAGTAGTGAAGGAATGATTCAGCTTTATTATTAGCCTGTTCACATTCTAAAATAACCAAATTTTTTTGGTTTATTTTTGAGAGAGAGACTGAGCGAGAGCAGGGGAGGGGCAAAGAGGGAGACAGAATCTGAAGCAGGCTCCAGGCTCTGAGCTGTCAGCACAGAGCCCAATGTGGGGCTTGAACTCACGAGCCATTAGATCATGACCTAAGCAGAAGTCAGACACTTAACCGTCTGAACCACCCTTAAAATAACCTTCTTAAACAATCTGCCTTCTAATCAGGGAGACGCCACCACTACCACATACTAAATTCCAAAAGGCTTTTCACCCCTTTCCCAGTGATGTATCTGTACTAGTACAATAATGTTTTACCTACTATAACTTTAGAACACATTTAGTAACTGTAAAAGTTACTCTGACCCATCTCCACATTCCCCTTACCCTTTTTCAGAATTTCTCTATTCGTCTCCAGGTGTATTTTCAAAACCTTTAAAATCATTTGTCAAGTTTACATGACTCTCAATTAGGCTGGAATAACTGGGCCTCCAGGCTAGCGCTTCTACTATAATTTAAATAATTATAAAACTGGACAGTATAGGAGATATCTTTTAGACAACTGAAAACAGCATTCAAAAACTCAAAAAGTGAGCGCTATCACTACCCAGCTCTCTACACAGGCACGTTTCTGGACCTGGAAGAACGAGCCGGAGTCCAAGCAGAACACAGCAGGCAGAAGTCAGATTTAAGGGCACTGGACGGCAGAAAACTGTGCAGGGGAGGGCCTCCGGAAGTCCACGTGGACGTGTCCAGACAGGGAGTGGGCTTTCCATGCACAAGGGGAGACCATACAAGGCTTGCCATCCAGTTGAGAAAACCAGTCACTAGGAGGCGAGCACCGGGGGGGGGGGCAGCAGTGCCGAGGACACAGGACCAACAGCGCTGCCGGAACTCAGGGCCCATAAACATCTCCCTAAACCCCTGGCATCCAACCAGGACGTTGGAGCAGCTTTCCCTGGAGGCGCAGCGTCCTGTCCTAGAACAAGACCTATGTTCTAGGACATAGGTTTAGACTCATCCTAAAAAGCCACAAGAGAAACAATTTGGAGGCTAAGTCCTGCCACTTTAGGGCAACACTGTGGGCCTTCCACACACACACAATTAACAAAATATAAAACTAAGTCTACAAAGTTCAAAACGATCAGTAACAACTGCCTGCTCAAACAAGAATCAATACTCCCGAGTGGAAATACAGCATCCCAAATCTCTACATGTGGTTTTCAAAAATGACAGTATTTAGGGAAAAAAACCATTTGATATATGTAAGAAAAATGTGATCAACAGTGGGGAAAAATATGAGATAGCCAAGATGTTGCAATTAAAAAAGGCTTTAAAGTATTTTAAATATGTTCAAAGCTCCTAACAGACTCATCAAAATGATTTGATTCAGATCAGACTAAAAAGATTTTTTTACGAAGTGGTATCGTGCTCAACATTGTTTTCCTACTGACTTTTCTTTTTGCTCAGGTCTTCTTTATGTTCCTCAGCAGAACTTATACGAATTTTTTCTAAAGTACCATACACTTACGTTTATTTCTACATTTTTCTTGCTTGATATTATAAATAGCATCCTTTCTTCCTTCATACTTTCTAACTGGTTACTGCTTAAATAAGAGTTACTGGGTTGTTTGTGGGTTGTTGTTTTTTTCCTATATTAACTTTGTGACTAATTTCTGCAAATCTCTTATTCTAATAAACTGGTTCTTTTTTTTTAATCAATTGGCACTATTGGGCTTTCTAGGTATTACTGGCTAGCAAGGATTATTTTGCTTCCTTCTTCCCAATACTTACATGTATACATATATCCTCTTACCTAATTATATCTTTAATATCTAGAAGTGGTGATGATGGGCTTCTATTTTATACCTGACTTTAAGGGGAATGTTTCTAATGTTTCACCACTACATGTGATTCTGGCCTTTGGATGAGTAACATGTTAAGCGAGCTCTAAGTGAAATAAAGAATTCTAAATAAAATAAATAGCAAATGCCTATTAACTATCTATCAGAAAGAAAAAAATCACAAGACCATTTCACCTATATAAATATCCTAAATTATATTAATAATTCCCTCATGCTGAAAGATTCCTTACCTCCCAAGAATAACTCTCCCCAGTAAGAAGATTCTATTTTTTAATGTGCTGCTGGATTATATTTGCTCTGTAATGTTCCTCCTCTAAGTCTGTCTTCAAAAATACTTAACAGTATAAGCAATACAAAACAATTCCAGATAATTTAGTTTCAAAGTGCTATTATACAAAAAATAAGATGCAGATAAAAACACTTAACTAGAACTAGAAGGAAATATCAACAGGGACACCTGGGTGGCTCAGTCAATTGAGCGTCCAGTTTCAGCTCAGGTCATGATCTCACAGTTCGTGAGACTGAGCCCTGCATCAGGCTCTGTGCTGACAGCTCAGAGCCTAGAGTCTGCTTTGGATTCTGTGTCTCCCTCTCTCGCTGGCCACTCACGCTCCATATCTCTCTCTCAAAAATAAAAACATTTTTACAAATTTTTTAAAAAAGAAAGATCAACATAATAGCCATATATGAAAAATTCACAGCTAACATCAAACCCAATGGTGAAAGATTTTCCTCTAACATCAAGAACAAGACAAGGATACCTGCCTTCCCCACTTTTATTCAGCCCAGTATTGCAAGCTCTGGGCAAAACAGTGAAGGCAAGACATCCAAGTTGGAACGGAAAAAGTAAAATAGCTCTATTCACAAATGATATACCTTATATGTAAAAATGCCTAAATATTACACATGCGTGTGCACACACACACCCATTGGAATAAATTTATTCAGCAAAGCAGCAGGTTACAAAATAGGCACATAAAAATGAGCTGTGTTTCTATATACTAACACTGCACATTCTGGAAAGTCAATTAATAAAGATTCCATTAACAGTAGCATCAGAAGAAAATAAAACACTTAGAAATTAACCAAGAAAGTGAAACACTTGAACAATAAGAGCTATAAAACACTGGTGAAAGAAATTTAGGAAGACATAAATGGAAAAACATCCCAGGGGCACATGGCTGGCTCAGTGGGTCCAACTCCTGATTTCAGCTCGCCTCATGATCTCACAGTTGGGGAGATCGAGCCCCATGTCAGGCTCCACGCTGTCAGCTTGGGACTCTCTCTCCTCTCTCTCTGCCCCTCCCTTGCTCATGCTCACACGCACACACCCTCTCTCTCAAAATAAATAAACTTAAAAAAAAAAAGCCTTCCGTAAAGTGGATGATTTCAGGATCACCATACAAAAACCAACAGCTTTCCTCTAAATCTGCAACAGTTGGACAAATGTCATTTGTATTTTCTATTTCTAATTTGTCTTTCACAATAGCAACAAAACCTCTAAAAAGAACAGATTTAATACCTGTTCCTGAGGGAGAATATTCTCCCTTCCAGCCCCCAATATAATTTCAATCTGTTTAGCTGAAGTGTAGTGACACACAGTGTTAACTGGTTCCAAGTGTACCGCACAGTGACTCCACAGCTCTGTATGCCATGCAGAGCCTGCCTGAGATTCTCTCTCTCCCTCTCTCTCTGCCCCTCCCCTGCTTGTGCTCAGGTGCACACGCTCTCTCTCTCACACACACACACAATAAAGAAACTTAAAAAAAAAGACATCCCATATTTTTACACTGAAGGAACTAATACTGTTAACACGTCAATACTACCCAAAGTAATCTGCCAATTCAATATAATGCCTTTCAAAAACCAATGACATTTTAGCAGCACTCTCCACAATAGCTAAAACATGGAAAGAGCCTAAGTGTCCATCAACAGATGAATGGATCAAGAAGATGTGGTTTATCTATACGATGGAATACTACATGGCAATGAGAAACAATGAAATCTGGCCATGTGTAGCAACACGGATGGACCTTGAGGGTGTTATGCTGAGCGAAATAAGTCAGGCAGAGAAGGACAAATATCATATGTTTGCACGTATAGGAGGATTAGGAGGAACTTGACGGAGGAACAAGGGGGAGAAGAAGGGCGGAAATGGTGGGGGAAAGGGAGAGAGGCAAACCATGAGAGACTCTTGAATGCTGACAAAAACTGAGGACTGATGGATGTGGGGGGGAGGGGGGATGGGCATAGAGGAGGACACTTGTGGGGATGAGCACTGAGTGTTATGTGGAAAATAATTTGACAATAAACTATTTGTAAAAAAAAAAAACCAATGACATTTTCTCAAAAATAGAAAAATTCATCTTAAAATTCTTATGGAATCTAAAGGGGCCCTTAATAGCCAAAATAATCTTGAAAGGAACAAGAAAGTTGGCGGCTTTACACTTCCTGATTTCAAAACATATCACAAAAAAGTTATCAAATTAGTGTGGTACCAGCATAAAGACAGACATATAGACCAATAGAACAGAAGAGAGAGGCCAGAAATAAACCCTTACATACATGGTCGAATGATTTTCCAAGGTGCCAAGACTACTCAATGGAAAAAGGAAAGTCTCATCAACAGATGGTTTTGGGACAATTGGAGAGACACATGCAGGAAGAATGGAAGTAGACCCTTACCTTACACCATATATAAAAATTAACTCAAAATGGATTAAAGACCTAAAAAGCAAGACCCGGAACTATAAAACTAGAAGAAATCAGAAGGGAAAAAAGCTTCATGATATTGGTCTTGACAACGATTTCCTGGATTTGACAGGCAACAATGGGACTTGACATATGGACTATATTAAACTTAAGAACTTATGTGCACTAAAAAGACACAATCAACAGAGTGAAAGGGCAACTTACAGATTGGTAGAAAATATCTGTCAATCATATATATGATGAGGTTAATATCCAGAATATATAAATATGAACTCCTACAACAACAACAAAAATCAAATAACCTGATTAAAACCCGGGCAAAAAATCTAAATAGATGTTTCTTCAGAGATGATCTACAAATAGCCAACAAGCATATGAAAAGATCTTCAGTGTTACTAATCACTGGAGAAACGTAAATCAAACCACAATGAGATCCACTCACACCCACTAAGATAGGGGCGCCTGGGTGGCTCAGTCAGTTAAACACCCACTAAGAAAGCTACTAGTAGAAAACCAAAATAAACACTGGCGAGAACATGGAGGAAGTGGAATGCCTGTGCACTACAGGTAGGAAATGTAAAATGATCCAGCCGCTGTGGAAAGCAGTTTGGCAGTTCTTCCAAAACATATAAAAACAGAATTCCCATATGACCCAGCAATTCCACTTCTGGGTATATACCTGAAAGAACTGAAAGCAGGGTCTCAGAGATCTGTACAAGCATGTTCCCAGCAGCAGTATTCACAATAGCTTAAGGGTTGAAGCAACCTAAGTGTCCGGTGACAAATAAATAAATGTGGTATATCCATATAGCAGAATATCATGCAGCCCTAAAGAGGGAATATATTCTTTTTTTTTTTTTTTTAAAGTTTTTCTAATGTTTTATTTATTTCTAGGAGANAAGGTGGATGAACCTTGAAGACATGATAAGTGAAACAAGCCAGTCCACAAAAGGACAAAAACGTAGGATTCTACTCATAAGAGAGATTTCTCTCTCTCCCTCTCTTTGCCCCTCTCCACTCGCATGCATACACACACTCTTTCAAAATAAACAACTTTTAAAATCGCTATTCATGAAATATATTTTAAAAATTCAATAGAATAATTTTATATGTAATAATTCCTTATCAAGCTCACTCAAATTAAGAGAGATACTGGCTGAAGTTTGAAAATCTACTAGTATTGACATTTAAACTAGGCATTTAAACACTACTATTTCAATTTTTCTGCCTTTAGGATGCACATATGTACAGGCTGAAATGTTTCTCAGAGCATATTCTCATTTTGCAGTAAATTATACCATAAAACTGCTTCTTATCTCATTCTCTCATTCCTGCCCCAGTTTATCCTATAGGATAAAAAGCAAAAGGGCAACTGCCTAGCTATTGGCAGACATCTGTTAAATATAGTCTGTATAGAAACCATAAAGGAAAAAGAAAACGACTGTGATGTACTTCTACTTGAAGATATGATGCTAACAGCAATGCTACTTTTTTAATACTTACAGAACTTCTTTACCCCCCCAAACCAGGACAGTTTGGGATAATGAGACTAAACAAGGCCATGTCTACAGATTTATATCAGCCACAAATGCTGTGGCTAAGTGTCTAAGAGTGTATCTATAATCACACGGTATTAATTAGACAAAGTAGTCTACGACTTCAATCCATTGCTGACTAATATGCTAGATATGCCACTGTGGGGTCCTTCAGAGGCCTGAATTCTTACGGACTCAATGTAACATGTACAGTATTTCAGATTCTCACTGATCCATTCCACTAACCTAGCAGAAGAAACCCAGACACCCAAAGGCTCACCACCATTAAGACAGTCAACACAATGGGCGCCTGGATAGCTCAGTCAGCTAAGCGTCAGACTCTTGATTTTGGCTCAGGTCATAATCTCACGGTCATGGGATCAAGTCCCATGTCGGGCTCTGTGCTGGGCGTGGAACCTGCTTAAGATTCTCTCTCTCCCTCTCTCTCTGCCCCTCTCCCCATCTCTCTTTCTCTCTCAAAAAAAAAAAAAAATAACAACAACAACAACAATAAAAGCCAACACAAGGCATAAGGCCGCAGACAATGGATCTTAAATGTGCCACAGATTCTTTTTTTTTTAAAACATTATTGAGAAACATAGAGAGATAGAGCCTGAGCAGGGGAGGGGCAGAGAGAGAGGGAGACACAGAATCTGAAGCAAGCTCCAGGCTCTGAGCTGTCAGCACAGAGCCCGACGCGGGGCTCGAACTCACACACCACGAGATCATGACCTGAGCCGAAGTCGGATGCTTAACCGACTGAGCCACCCAGGCGCCCCAATGTGCCACAAATTCTCGGACTGTTCTTACTGCACTGTTCTATTTGAAGAGTGTATAATACTCTCCAGCTCCAGTTACTATTAATATGAAAGTTACATTGGTGAAATTAATATTATGTAAACAACATTCAGGACTGTTATATCGAAATTATTTTAAACTTTCAATAATTCGACATCGCTTTAAGAACAGGTATGTCTAAGTTGTTTTTTGAGAATGCATTGTCAAATTTAAGTGTAATGTTTCAGAGTAAACAAATGGAACTGTTTTATCTAGTAAGATCTATATTCATCACACCAGAGAGTTATCAATGGTACTTTAAGTCACACATTTTGTGATTACAAGTACTGAATAATGCAATCCTGTGAGAAGAGAACTGTGTGGAACTAACAAAATTTAAGATAGGAGCAGGATTCAGATGTAAGATAAGAATAAGATAGGAAATGCTATCAAGTTCCTGAAATTAGTATCTAGACGCTGCTCACAATTTGCTTCTGCACAATTAGAGGAGTTAGGGCAGGAAAGTGGGTGAATTCCTGTGGGAACAGAGAAAACAAGATCAGCCATAGCTGGTTGTCTTTAAAGCTGGGTAATGGGTACACGGGTGTTCTTTGCACTATTCTCTTTATTGTGCAGTTTGAAATCTTCCATAGTAACAGAAGTTTAGAGGTTACTTACAAAGGTATGCATAACATACATATAACATAAGAACTACTGTATGAACTTAATAACCTAATAAATAAAATCTGGGTTAGAACTAACCTTGGCAAACCACTGAATGAAACCCATTAATGAACTCATTAATGAAAATACAAATACACACAAAAAAGAAATGCACAGATGTAAAATGAGAAACACTCTATTTAATCTCACACTTGAACTAAAGTAATTCTTCAAGTTAGTTCATCCTCACAAGCATGCTCCTCAGGTCAGAAGAGAGAGTCAATCACTGTGGATGTGGGCTAGGGAACACAGAAGTTTCTAATGAAAAAGGAGAAGCTGAGGTTCCCTTCAATGTTCAGGGGGGAAAAAATGACAGCAGCACTCAGCTGAGACCTACTAGTAAAGCCTCAAGGTGGTTGTTGGTAGTAATAATTTGAAAGAAATCTGTACAGGTACAGACACTAAAACTTTCTAAGTTATTCTAATAAAAATAAGCACACATTTAAAGATTAAACCAAATCAAGTATTACTAAGAAAACATGGATATGCCATTTCTCCACAGTGAGAATCATTCTTACAGGCCCATTTCACGGTCACTAGGTTTCACTACAAGCAAATCAGGCAGGAAAATACATTACTACATCTACCACAATAGGGCATACACCCACGTCAATTGTTTACACAATACAAGACTTTAACACAGAGTTAGAAAACTTGTATAAGTTAAAACATGTAATGCAAAATATATATATATACAGAAAGAAATATATACAGAGAGATAAACTGGACTTCAACAAAATTAAAAACTTTTGTGCTTCAAAGGACAGCATCAAGGGGCGTCTCTGGGTGGCTCAGTTTGTGAGTCTGAGCCCTTCATTGGGCTCTGTGCTGATGGCACAGAGCCTGCTTAGGATTTTCTGTCTCTCTCTCTGCCCCTCTCTCCTGCTCATGTGCTCTCTCAAAATAAATAAATAAACTTTAAAGGAAAAAAAAAGGACACCACAGAAGGACAATCCACAGAAGGGGGTAAAATATTTGCAAACCCTGCACTGCTAAGGGACTTATATACAGAATATGAAAGGGCTTTTCTAAATCAACAATAGAAAGACAAAGAGCCCAGTAAAAATGGAAAAAACGGTGTGAACAGCCATTTCTCCAAGATACACAAATAGCCAATGAGCACATGGTAAGATGCTCAGTATTATTAGCCATCACAGAAATGCAAATTAAAACCACTACGAGATTATCAATTCAATCTACTAGAAGAGATTTAATGAAAAAAAAAAAAATTAAAGGGGCGCCTGCTGGCTCAGTTGGAAACGCGTGTGGCTCTTGATCTCAGGGTTGTGAGTTCAAGCGCCATGTCGGGTGCACACATTACTAAAAAATAAACTTTTGGGGTGCCAGGGTGGCTCAGCTGGTTGAACATCCAACTCGGTTTCAGTTCAGACCATGATCTCAAGGTTCGCGGAGTTTGAGTCCAACATCAGGCTCTGTACTGACAGCATGGAGCCTGCTCTCTCTCTGCCCCCCTCCCCTGCTGGTATGCACATGCACTCTCTAAATAAACAAACATTTTCTTAAATAAAAAAACCTTAAAAAAATTTAAAAATAGAAAATAAGTATTGGTGAGGGTGTAAAGAAACTGGAATCTTCATATATTGTGGGTGGGAAGCTAAGATGGTATAGCCACTTTAGAAAATAATCATTCCTCAAAACGTTAAAATTACTGTATGACCCAGCAATTCCACTCCTACATGTACACCCAAGAGAAAACACAGCCACACAAAAACCTGCAAATGAATATTCATGGCAGCAGTACTGATAATATTCAAAAAGTGGAAATAACCCCAATGTCCATTAACTGAGCGGATAAGCAAAATAATCCACACCACGGGATACTGCCTGGCAATAAAAAGGAATAAAGTTCTGATGCACACTGTCACACGGATGAACCTTGAAAAACATGCTGAGTGAAGTATTCCAGACACAAAGCATCACATATTCAAGGACTCCATTGATATGAAATGTCCAATACACGCAAATCTATAGAGACAGATCAGTGGTTGTCTGACATGAAGAGTGACTACTCATGAGAACAGGATTGGGGGCGGGGGGAGGGATGGTGAGGAAAACGTCCTAAACCTGACTGTAGTGACGGTTGAACAACTCTCTGAATATATTTAAAACTACTGAATTGTACACGTTTTTTTACGTTTATTTATTTTTGAGAGACACAGTACAAGCAGGGTAGAGGCAGAAAGAAATGGAGCCAAAGAGTCTGAAGCAGGCTCCAGGCTTGGAGCTGTCAGCACAGAGACCGACACAGGGCTCGAACTCACAAGCCGTGAGATCATGACACGAGTCAAAGTCAGAGGTTTAACCGACTGAGCCACCCAGGCGCCTCCTCCATCCCGGTTTTTTAGTATACTTGACAACAGTATGATACTAACTTCAGGTGTACAATATAGTGATTCAACAAGTTTGTTTGCTTTGCTCCCAAGTGTAGCTACTATCTGTCAACACACAACTCTATTACACTATCATGACTGTATTCCCCACGCTGTGCCTTTTATTCCCATGACTTATTCCGTAACTAGAAGCCTGTTACCTCCTACTCCCCTCCCCTCCGGTTCTGTGTATTTATAGTTCTGATTCTGTTTTCTATTTGTTTATTCATTTGTTTTTTAGGCTCCACATGAGTGAGATCATATGGTGTTTGTCCTTCTCATTTCTCTGACTTATTTCACTTAGCATATATACCCTCTAGGTCCATCCATGTTGTTGCAAATGGCACAATCCCCTCTTTTTTAGGGCTGCTTCCTATTCCTGAGTGTGTGTGTGTTCCCCACATCTTCCTCACCCATCTTAGCGCCAGGACCTATTCTAATAGTTTCACATTTACTTTCTTCAAAACAATTTAGGAAGATACTGAGGAGAAAACAGATTCTCTTGTCCAAAGCCACATGACAGTCTGAAAATTCAAACTCCAAGTCTAACACCAGAGATTGCACTCAATGATTTATCAGTCTCCCTTAATAAGCAAAAAAGCTGATAAATAACTCATTTGATCCTGATCATCACCCTCCTCCCACAATTAGATTTACCACAGCCAAGTAATATAAAGATATTTAAAATTAAGGCATGAAAACCTATCACTCGTAACAAAATATTCACATTCTGTGTACCTTCTGTATTACTGACTGTGGGCTCAGGAGTGATTCTCCCATCATGAATATTGGAGCTCTCCTCATCGGCATACATCAGATGATCATCTTCTCTATTTTCTGGCCACTGTGGGACCTCTCGTGCGTCTGTTGAGCAGCTGCACACGTCTTCATTCTTGTTGAAGTATCTCTGTAGCCATCCTGGCACAATATTCTTAACAGATTCTGTAACCCTGCTGAGAATGCCCTGTTGGAGGGAGAAATATATAAGGCAGGTTTAGAGATTTATCTTTTTAAATCGGTACTTACAGAAAGTCATACCAAGCGAAACAACTACTTCCAACAAAGTCTCCTAAAGTTCAGATACTTGAGTTACGCTGACATAATGGTATTCTACAGACATTATGAAATTCCTATTTTTTTCTTTCTTTCATATCCATGAATCAGTTAACTGCCCCAAATGGCCTTATGATTCTGATCTTTAAAAAATTCCAACAGGCAGGGCACCTGGGTGGCTCAGTCAGTTAAGCACCTGACTCTGGATTTCGACTCAGGTAATGATCTCACAGTTTGTGAGATAGAGCCCTGCGTCGGGTTCTGTGCTGACAGCAAAGAGTCTGCTTGGGATTTCTCTCTCTCTCCACCTCTCTCTGCCCCTCCCCTGCTTGCACATGCTCTCTCGCTCTCTGTCTCGCTCTCAAAATGAACACTTAAAAAATACTTTATTGGGGCACCTGGGTGGCTCCGTCGGTTAAGTGTCCAACTTCAGCTCACATCATGATCTCACGATTCAGGAGTTCAAGCCCAAGGTCGGGCTCTGTGCTGACAGCTCAGAGCCTCAAGCCTGCTTCGGGTTCTGTGTCTCCCTCTCTCTCTGCTCCTTCCCCACTTTCTCTCTCTCTTTGTCTCTCTCTCAAAAATAAACATTTTTAAAAAATAATAAGTTTATTTTTTTAAAAAACTCCCAATGGGTCATCAAATAAGCCACATACATTTTAGATTGAGCAATAAGACAATGCACTAAAATGTTATAATCCCAGAGAAAGGCATCCATTTTGATTCCAGCATATTAAAAGCAACACTTCCTTTCCAACCAGAACCTGGCAGAATGGCTTCCTCAAGGAAGGGTGACTAAAAGAAGGGCCATTCTGCCATCAACAAGGTAGTGACCAGAGAATACACCATCAATATTCAAAAGCACATCAATGGAATGAGTTTCAAGAAGAAGTGTGCCCCTAGGGCACTCAGGTCTGGAAACTTGCCATGGAGGAGATGGGAACTCCGGATGTGTGCGCGGACACCAGGCTCACCAAAGGTGTCCAGGCCAAAGAATAAGGAATGCGCCAAACCATACCTGCGTGCAGTTGTCCAGAACACGTACCACGGATGAAGATTCACCAAACAAGCTCTATACACTGGTTATCTACGTTATCTGTCACCACTTTCCAAAATCTACAGACAGTTAATGTGGCTTAGAACTAATTGCTGATGTCAAAGGTATAAAACTGCAAAAAAAGCAACATAATACCTTCAACAGTTTCCACAATTATTTTATTGCACATTAAGAAAAAAGTTTTGAATAAAAATAGGAGTTTTTTTTTTTTTAAGACAGGCAGTAACATAACTAATCCAACATAATAAATTGAATAAATAATCTAAGATTGGGGGCACCTGGCTGGTACAGTCGGTTAAGCATCTGACTCTTGATTTTGGCTCAGGTCATGATCTCACGGTTTGTGAGAGTTTCAACCCTGTGCGGGGCTGTGCGCTAACAGTGCGGAGCCTGCTTGGGATTCTGTCTCCCTTTCACTCTGCCCCTCTCCTGTGAGCATGCATGCATGCTCGCTCTTTCTCTCTCTCTCACAAAAATAATATTCTCTCTCAAAATATTTTTGATGGGAAAATTTTGTTATATCAAATGTTGTCTGAAGATGTGAGGAATTAATTTTATTATGGCAACTTTTANATGCTCGCTCTTTCTCTCTCTCTCAAAATATTTTTGATGGGAAAATTTTGTTATATCAAATGTTGTCTGAAGATGTGAGGAATTAATTTTATTATGGCAACTTTTAAAGGGAGAAAAAAATATGGTATAACGATAGTATTATTAACGTTTACTGTTAATAATAGTAGCTTTGCTATGGGCCAGGCACTGTTCTAAACAGTTTATACATATTAAATGTAATCCTCACAATAATTTTGTGAAGCTGGTATTAATAATGTCACTTTACAGATGAAGAGAGGCAGTGTAGTTTAAGATACCTAAGGTACAAACACAACTACTACAATGCGAAAAGATGGGCTTTGGGACTGATAGGACCTAGGATAAATTGTGAGTACTTCCCAGGACTTTGATTTACTCTAGGTAAAATAACAGTAACACCCCCTCCTACCCTTACCTGAGAGAGAACTATAATGAAAATCAAATGAAATAAAGTGAAAGTACTTCACAACTTACAAAATAGAACAGAAACATATACTGATAATTTTATTACTAACAAGGAAGAAAAAACTAGCAGAAACAAACTGGGGTGAGATAACCAATTTTAGGCAACAATTTCTTTCATAAAGCAGCCTTTGGAGGGGTTCAGAGAAAGAATCACAGGAGGAAAAAACATGAATTGGCAGGTACAAAAAACAACAGTTAATAAGGCAGAATATATAAATCTACTCTGAAAGCTAACCCAAGACAGAGAGGCCTGGAAAAACCCTGTCAACAGAAAAGACTGATGCAGACACCGTGACAGTATTTTCTCTTCTGTTTGAAAGGTGTAGCTAACAACTGGGAAATATGTAATTATTTTTCCATGTAGTCTCCAAACAGAAATTTTGAACCCATCTACAACAATGCAAGCCCTCCAGTAACACAGGAAGCCAACGGCCCTATAAAATACTTACTACTGAGAAACACAGATTCGCTCACAGATTCGCTCTTCCCCTTCTCAGGGCTGTTACACAGTGTTAGTGACTTCAGAAGGGTTATATATCTACATCCAGGATTTATACATACATAAATATACATAATATTTACTAGTTTACTTATCTATGCTTCAATATTTACCACTTCCTTATATATTTCTAAAGATTTGAAAGTGCTTACAAAATATAAATATAACGCTGTTTAAATAAGACTTAAACAAAAGGCACATACCTGAAATGAAGCAGTAAGTTAGCTGAAGCAATGATAGCAAGGATTTAACGTAGAAGAAGTTTGTGAATTTCTAAGGTGTTAGGCTACTAAAAATACCAGAGATCCTCTGTGATCCCTACTCACTTAAGGAGGCAAGTACGGGGGCGCCTGGGTGGCTCAGTTGATTAAGCATCCAACTCCAGCTCAGGGAATGATCTCACCGTTCCTGAGTTCAAGCCCCGAGTTAGGCTCCACACTGACAGTGCCCGGAGCCTGCTTGGGATTCTCTCTCTTTCTCTCTCTCTCAAGATAAATAAATTTTTAAAAATTTTTTAAAAAGGAGGCAAGTACAGAACAACGTAACATTACACCATACTTCACCAAAGATCCCTTGTATGGCAGCATTACATACTGTGGAGAATAATCAGCAAAACTGAAGTCAAAATGGATAAAATAAAGCTCATTCACTAAAGCTCATACTTTGCTGAGATCCTTCTCTTGTTCTAAACTAAAATTTAACCAATGTGTCTAGTCACAGCCCACAACAGCTTTAGGATTAAGAACATTACAGTGAGGGAGAGCTTGCGGATGACGAGCGGACAGCATGAAGAGCTGGTCAGAAACAAGAAACACAGGTGATAAAACCGGCCCGGAATCATCATTAAAAACCAGCGTCCCTAACTTCAATATATCTCTGTAGGGTAAATGACCCCGAAGGCAACAAGAAAAATCAGGCTCAGTGTATTTGTGGTTCCCAAAGTGTGGTCCCCTCACTGGGAATGTCAGCATCACCTCATGCCCTGCCCAGCCCCGCTAAACTCAGAAGCAGGGCCCCCGTTTTAACAAACCCTGCCAACTAAGTCTAAGGTATGCTACAGTTTGAGAACCACCATTCCAGTTAAAGACAGTAGGAAATTAGATGCGTTTCAAGAAATTACAATACATTTTAGGGAAAAGGTCTCTTTGTTAAGAGGGGAATAAAGAGTGCATATACTTGTCCGAACAGTTATCTAGAAAACATATGTGGAGCACTAGTCACAGAAAAATTAAAATTTATCATAAGATATTTTAAAATTAATCAGAGAAACAAATCTTACAATGGACTGTGAACATAATGCAACTTATTTCTAGAACTATGTCCCCAGTCATTCCCCAAGTATAGCCATGGTTATGTCTTCTATTATTAATGGTTTTCTTTCTATCCATTCATTTCTCCAAAATAAATTCAGCTCTTCCTACACAATAAAATCTATCCAATCACAGATGTGAAGCTGTACTGGTCTTCACTTGCTCTTCCCTCACTCATTCTTGATGGGCTGTCCCACCAAACTGGCTTCTGGTAGGAATGGCCCATGAGAGACTAGGGGATACTAGGTATTAATGGAATGGAGAGAAGACACGTCTTTCTTGAGCTCTCTCTGATCAAGGGCCCCGTCTCTAAAACTGCAGCTCCAGCCAGGTGGGCCCCCCTGCACCCCAGGTACCCCATTTCTTCCTTAATCCCGCCAGTCCTCAGGAGAGCAGCCTCCCACTACTGATGTTTCCAGCATTTACCTCTTTTAACCACCCACATATCTCGAAGTAGACTCTTAAAGATATTTCAGTTGAACATCTGGAGTGAACGGTTTCTTGCAGTGTCCCTAACTGATAAAGCAACGCTACTTGTTTGTTTTTTTTCTAATGAACATGAAAACGAAAAAGTCCATGTAGCCTTATCAACAAAGGAACACACACACACACACACACACACACACAGCACTTGGGGAAGCACTCCTAATACTCAAAAGTTACATCCAATCTTTATCTCTGTAAAGTACTTGAGACTGTCATCCAACTTATACAGGTAAACGCAGACATTAGTTTGTTCATTCAATTCCTTCAATCAGTACTTACAGACCGCACACTACATGTCAGGCAAGGAACGAGAACACAAGTCCCTGCTCTCTGGGAACTTATATTCTAAGTTTGGGAGACAGGCAAGTAAATATGAAAACATAATATGGAGATTCCATGCTATGAGCAAAAATAAAGCAGCGAAGCAAAATGGGACAGGTATTTTATAGACGCAAAAGCCTAGCCATGCAAACTTCTAATGAACTACGATCGAGTGAACAAAAAGTGCAGTCTTAAATATAGTACTGTCCTCGGCACATGTCTTCTCAATTTCCGGTAAACTTATTAATGAATACAAAATCTAGTAAGCCTTAAGTAACTATTTAAATCTTTTAAAATTCCTCCTTAATCGTGTGTGTGTGCACGTGTATGTGTGAGAATCCATGTGCAATCTCTTGTTCTGCAGCTTACACATCTAGTCACTAGAAAAGGACTAAGACAATGGATCTCAAATTACAGTTTTCAAACCAGCAGCACTGGAGTCACCTCTGAGCAAGTCAGAAATGCAAATGTGCTTTCACAAGCTCCGGAGGTGAGCCTTATGCAAATTAAATAAAGCCTGAGAACCAGGGTACTAAAATCATCTAAAACTCAAAGACTGTGTTCCCAACTAAGGCCATAGTAAACCTAAATGGCCTGTAAGCTGAACTACAATATAAAGTTTTACCTAATAGACCATCCTGTGTCCATGAATATCATTATCAAGTATTACTATCGTATAATTATACCAGTTTTATCAACCTCTACCTTATACTATCAACTCTGAAAATCAAACAAAGAGGAAACATAAAAGTCCGCCTTTGCATCTATTTTATTTCCACTGTTAAAGACTTCTTCTAACAACTTCTTTACAGTTAATAACCAAATATCAGATATTAGAGTTTTTAGAAACTGCTAGGGAAAATATAAATCTGATTCGGCACAGAAGTGGAGAGACTATACAGAGCTAAGGGACTCTGTCTATCAGAGTGGGAGAGATACTTTCCTGCCTGGCAATTTTTGTTTTAAGAGTTTTGAAGTACTAGCCAGGGGCTCCTTGGCGGGGGGGTTTAGTCAGTTAAACGTCCAACTCTTGGTTTCAGCTCAGCCTTTATTGCTAATACTTGTCGCTGACTTTTACGGAGTTTTCTTTCAGGGTACTGAACTCCTTCCTGTGTCACCAGGTTCTCTTTTCCAAACTTTCTTGAAAGTCTTAGTTCATAGTGTCCCTGTTTTCCCCCTTGCTCCCTCCGAGCCCAAATGAAGAACAAGGGCTGAAGAACAAGGGCTGAGGAACCCAAGACTCCACAAAACTTAAAGAATATCTAATTATATGGGGCACCTGGGTGGCTCTGTCGGTTAAGCATCTGACTTCTGCCCAGGTCATGATCTCATGGTTCATGAGTTCAAGCCCTGCATCGGGCTCTGTGCTGACAGCTCGGAGCCTGGAGCCTGCTTTGGATTCTGTGTCTCCCTCTCTGTCCCTTCCCCACTAGCACTCTGTCTCTATCTCTCAAAAATAAATGTTAAAAAAATAAATAAAGAGTATCAGCATCTGAAACACTAAATGGTAAAAATCTAGATGCCATTACAACCCTTCAGTTATTTCCAGTTTTTTAATGTATCTATTCTAACAATACTAAATTTTAACAATGCCTCTCTATTATAACTTTAACACTCAGTTATTTCCATGAGGGGGAAAAAAAGTAATGAAGTGTTCAAACTCTAATGTGGTTATACTGAATCTGGTTTCAGTAACCTGAATTTAATCTTCAAATCTAAGCTGTGATTTGTCCCATTTTACAACCCACAGATAGTCATTCAGCAGCCAAGGTTTCCCTATCCACAGTCCAAATCCTTCTAGCCACTTAAAATCCACACTTTTCATTTCTCTTCTCAACTTCAAGAGATGAAGCCAAAAAAAACATGAGCATAAAAATTATTCTGACTAAAAAAAATTTTTAACTACAATTGGCCACAAATTTCATCCTTCTTCAAAGGTCTGCTCTTATGCAGCAAGGAAAAATATGACCTGGCATAGTCTCTTATTTTTAGTTATCCACATTAGAGAGGCGGCATTAATAGATAATTAACAGTAATCAAACAAGAACAAGAAAAGGAATCCCTAAAAGATTTTTCAAACTAGCCATAGAAGACCCAATAAAGACCAAAGGAGTTTAACTCACTAAAAGTTATGTACAAGATATTGTCACTTTTCTTAAATAATCTATTTGAAAACGGGATTTAAGAGTTTATTTCTTAAATCACACTATGAAAAAGATAAGCAAAATCAAACTGAAACATCTATACACAGGAAAGGCATTCTACCATCCTGTTTCTGATAGCAAACAGAGTCAATTGTATCTTGTGGCAAGACTTTAAACCAGGCCACCCAACACAGAAGAATCTTAAAAATATATTACAACCAGGACCATAAGCTAAGTAGCTACAAATAAAACCATTTTGGAAAACACAAGGTCATTACATCTTCCTAATAACATTCTGTGCCTAAAGAAAATGGTTTTAATTAGTAACATCAGACCAAAGTCTTCATTTTACTTCAAACTAATAAATAACTGCCTCATCAGGAGACTTTCTAGGATATGGAGATAACCCCTGGGCTTTGCTGTCATTTATCTTATTAAAAACATTGGTAAGTGAATTGATAAAATATCACACAGAAGGGCCTCTCATCACAAACAAAAACCTACTATGCACTAAACAACTTAATACTTAGGTTTATTCTCCTACGCACTTAAATGACTGGCATTTCTATGAAGACAATATGTTCAAAAATAAGTACTCAAAAGGTAAGTTTAAGTTTGGCATCATCACCTAGTAAACAAGTCCCTAAATCCAATAAAAGCCTATAAAAGATTGAGCTTGGGTACATAAAGGAAACAACCCTACTGCCTACTAAAAGGGAGCAAAATTTAAAGACAAACACTTAAATCAAAAGGGTGTGTTTAGGGGCACCTGGGTGGCTCAGTGGATTGAGAGCCCCACTCTTGCTTCTGGCTCAGGTCATTATCTGTTTCTGGGATCCAGTCCCACATTGGGCTCTGCGCCAACAGTGCAGAACCTGCTTGGGATTCTCTGTCCCCTTTCTCTCTACCCCTCCCCTGCTTGCTCTCTCTCTCTCAGAAATAAATAAATCTTTAAAAAAAAAAAAAAAAAAAGGCTGTATTTAATCACAACAATTTCAAATGAGTCCTTATATATGCCAGGCCCTGCTCTAAGAGGTTTACTCATCTCATTTAACCCTCACAACAATTTTCACCTTACAGATGCATAAACTAAGCAGAGAGAATTTAAATAACCTGTCCAAATCCTGGCAGAACGGGATTCAAACCCAGATGCTCTGATTCCATTAGAGTACATTTTTTCCCTATCAACTATTTCCAGTTCTGTTTCCACTGATAGTATTTAACATCTAAGATAAAGCAGTAAAGATAAAATTAAAGTCAAAACTACTTAGTGCATTCTATAGTAAGTATTCAATGTCGAAATATCCTTCCTTCTCAAAACTGAGAATATTCTTTAGCCATCAGATCCCAAGTAGGACATACGTGGGAGGAAGTGGGGCATACCTGGGATAAAGTATCATACAGAAACTATCAAACAAAAAAACCTAAAGAATCACATGAACCAAGCATGGTCTGTGGGCCAAATTCAGCTCTCAGGCTGTTTTTATACAAGCCCCAGGCTAAGAATGATTTTTACATTTTTTTAAAGGGTTGTAAAAACAAAAACAAACAACTTGTGGCAACAAAGCCTAAAACACTTACTGTTTGGCCCTTTACAAAAAAAAGTTTGCAGACTCCTGATTTAAGCTACTAAATAAATAAAGGCGCCCCCTCCTTTTTCTAAAATAGCTAAATGCAAAAACTTGTTGGAAGACAAGCTATATCCAGCTGGATAAAATGAGGAGCTTCCCACAGCTCCAAACCAGAAGACAAAAACTCTAAAGCACACCTCCGGAAGAAAAGGGCAAAATTAAGTAGTTCCCTCTCACCAGAAGGTGGCAGTACATTCTTCCAGAGACAAGGTTCAGGTTTGCCCACGGGCTCCTGTTTTTTGTGGTTACTACTAAGAAAAACTTGATCTCTCCACAGCGGACTTCCTGGGCCTGACAATCTGCACAAGAAGTAGGAAAGGAGACTGACGAGGTGACAAGAGCTAACCACATCTTCTTTTAGGGACCTGCTCACTCCCAACTAGAAAAATTGACACCATTTCCTTAATGCATCTGGGCTGAGTTAAGGGGGAGGACAGAAGGCAAGTGAAAATGATCGACTTACATTATTCAGGGCTGTTCTTCATTTTTGCTTCTACAATTATTTAAGTTACTACCCTTCAGTTAGTGGAGTCAGACAACGGATTTCTGTCTCCAAACTTCAAGCAAGATGGCATTTTAAAGATCAGAAGTTAAAAGGAAAAAATATAATCTTTAGATGTATCTCAGCAGAACTAACCCAGAAGTCAAAACAGGAAATTACAAGTCAGACCAACACACGCAAAAGTTGCAGGTACTGCATGACCGCACAAGCTAATGGGCCCGCCAGGCGATGGCACACGGCCATGAACTAACAGTGCCAGACCTCGCGTTCTTATTCCAACCCTCTACCTACCACACAACCAAAAACTTCATTTGTGCCCAGAAATCCGTGGACATTTAATCAAATAACATTAGTATGAAACATGCCATGTCATGAAGCTCCTTGCTATTCATGATGACTCAGCAGCTGCTGCAAAACATAGAGGTGACAACGTAAGACAGCAGACAGCTAGCAGGCAGCCTACAAGTCCATGAAAGTTCCAGTAAGAACTAAGGACAGTTTTTATTTTAAGATTTTTTTAAGTGAGCATTTCTTGTATACTCCTGCATACTTTTCTTTGGTAGTTTCTGCCAATATCAACTAACACCTGCAGTGTTGACCAAGAAACCCCCAAACACCTTTAATCCCAATCCAAACGCTAGTATGTATTTTCTTTTTCAATTAAATGGCTAGAGCAAGGGGAGCCTGGGTGGCTCAGTCGATTAAGCATCGGACGTCGGCTCAGGTCATGATCTCCCAGCTTGTGAGTTAGAGCCCTGCATCAGGCTCTGTGTTGACACCTCAGAGCCTGGGGCCTGCTTCTGATTCTGTTTCTCCTTCTCTCCCTGCCCCTCCCCCACTCATGCTTTGGCATGCTCTCTCCTCCTCTCTCTCTCAAATATACATAAAGATTAAAAAAAAATTTTAATGGGTAGGGCAAAAAGCTGGCATTACTTTACATACAGGGAAATGATAAATTATCAAAATCTAAAACAAAACTACATGACCTAAAATCATATCCGCTCTAAGACAATCTGGATGATAGGTATTAGGCTGTTAAAGCACCATGTCCCCCAAATTAGTTTATGTTAAGTCCATTTAAATATAAGCTGTGATTGTGACTTCTGCCACCTGGAATATATTAGCTCCTTTCTAAACTCTGTCCAGATCATCCAATACTTGTACTTAAAACATCTCATTTTTTATGTAGTAACTTTCTTGTAAGACGATCTAAGCACTCAAAGACATTTATTCTTCAAGAGAAACAGAAAGCATTTGTGTCTAACTTCCATTCTACCAAAAGATTAGGTTAAATAGCCAGGCATGTGACCTGAATTCTAATCTTAAGTTTGCCTGCAAGTGCCTCTGTTTCTCACAAAGAAATCTAAAAACTGGCTTTTTCTGTATACATCTGGGGGAAACCTAGTGGGAGGTAAAAGTAATGTTAAGACTTCTAACCATTAGCTACTTAATACTATAACCCACAATTTTTACTATTAAAATATTTCCCCCAAATTTTACTTTTAAATTGTTTTTTAATGATACAATTTAACATGATCACCAAACATGTTAAATTACTCAATACCATCATCATCCAGAATAAAGCAATCTAGGAATTGTACCTTTAACAGGATGCAACAAGTTATCAGACCCTTTTGCCATACTTTTAACAACCTTAAGACACACACTTACCTGCACCTTAGCCTCACTGCCAAGTTTTATAAATGACTTTTATTAAAATACTTTTTTTTTTTTAACATTTTCCTACTCCATTCCCATAATAAACAAGTTTGGTTTAAGTCCTATTTTCTCAAAATCAAATGTCTCATTTACAATTAGGATAAACTCCTTTTCATAATTTCAAACACCTATTGAGTGCACAAGGTGGTTAATCAGAAGACCACCACCAACATTCCTGGGTGTCAAAAGTACCTAAACTTCTAGAATACGCCCCGTAATATTAAAATATTTCGTGCATGAGGTCAGAACTGGAGTCCCGGTCAACTGTACGTAACAGCCAATTCTGGCCTCCAAAATAANCCAGCGCACGGGCCTCCAGCCACATCTTTCCCTTTCTCCCTCGAGAGGACGTGAGTAATAACCTCACACCCCCCGATCCCCGCCAAAACCGAAAGAAATGCGCGCAACGTGGGCCTGGGATCTCCGTTCCCGCCCTGCGCCTGTCTGGGGAAGCCCCCGGCCCCCACGATCGCGCAGAGGCGGCCCGAACCACACGTGTGCGCCGCAAGAGACGGGCCTGGCGCAGCCCACTTCCCGTCGCCACCCCGGCGGCCCGAGAGCCCGCCGCCGGGCCCAGGCCTTCCCTCAGGCCCCAGCGTCCGCTCCACGTGGGGCACCAGGGCCCCTCGCCGCCAGGTCCCGACCCGCCGTCACACCGCCGCGTCAGGGTCCCCTACCTGGTGCTGCTGTCGCCCCTGCTGGTAAGGCTTAATTGGCCCCTGGTGGCAACGCCGCGTCCGGATCTTGCCGCCACCGCCCCCTCCTATTCCTCCGGCTNGCGCCTATTGCCGCTGCTAAGGCCGCCGCCGCGGTCGCGAGCCAGAACGCCGTCACTCGTCGGCGCCCGACGCGTTTGCATCATCACTCTGCGACCGAATGATAGGCGAAGAGGAAGGGAGGGCCCGCCGAGCCCGCGCTCTCGGCCGCGCGGCACGCCGGGAAGCGTAGTCCCGCGGAGGAGCGACGGGACGACGCGGGAGCAGAGCCGCAGGTCGCCGCAGAGGCACAAAGCCGCGGGCTCCGTCCTTTTCATTGCTCCGAGCTGTAAATTTACACCTGGACAGAGGCATTTAACGTAAAAACAATCGCCTCTTTTCATTCTGCTTCCCCATGGTTGGGGAAGCGGGTAGAAAGTCAACAGAGTAAAATCGGAGACAGGAGCTGATCATATTTAAAAAAAATTTTTTTTTTAATGGTCGAAAATACAATGTTCCTGATCTTTAAGCCTACAGCAGAATTTTAAAATGTATACGGTTTCATTAGTGTGCCATTAACACGTAAGGGCTTTGCTGTCAAACACAAGGACTAGAATTCTGGCTCCACCGCTCTCTAGCTTGACCTTGCAGAAGTCAAAACTTTCTGAGCCTTGGCTTCTTCCTCCCTAAAATGGGAACTATAAAATCCGCCTTATAGAGCTGTTGTGATCGTATATGTAGACTACGTAGTATCTGTCCTGGTAGACAAGAACTGCAATAAATGGTTACAATTATCACCCATAAGCAGGCAGCTCACATTAGACGTAAGTGGTAGGTTACCAGTAATAAAAGTATATATTGCTCTAAATAGAACGCATTATATTTAGGAAAGTGAGCAAATGAGCTAGGATCAAAGGCTGAACCCACAAAGAATAGAGATTATAGGAATTGATGGTTAGAAAGAGCTTGTTGGGGGTGCCTGGGTGGCCCAGTGAGTTAGGCCTCGCACTTTGGCTGAGGTCACGGTCTCGCAGTTCTTGAGTTCCAGCCTGGCATCCCCCATGTGGCTCTGTGCTGTCTGCTCAGAGCCTGGACCTGCTTCAGATTCTGTGTCTCCCTCCCTCTGCCCCTCCCCTAATTGTGCTCGCGCTCACTCGCGCTCTCTCTCTCTCACACACAGAAATAAACATTTAAAAAAGGAGAGGGCTAGGGGGAGGGTGGGGAGAGGAGAGGAGGAAGGAAGGAAAGAAAAAGAGAAAGAGAAAGAAAAAGAAAGAACGGGCTTTTTGGTCATGTGGTCCAGCCCCCATATTCAGCCCACCAGGCAGGGTTCAGAGCATTCAGGTGGCGTGTCTGAAGACACTCAGCCCCAAGGAACCCAAAGCCACAACTATAACCCAACTTTCTGAGTGGAGACAAGAAAACAAATGAGTAGGGGGGGAAATCTGCTGTAAAACAAACAAACAAAACAAAACAAAACAGATTTAGTGTTGCACTTGAGAGAATTGATCTTAAAGGTGGTAAGTTTTAGAGTCAGACTTAATTTCAAATCTATCACTTACTAGCTGTGTAGCTTTGGGGGAGTTACTGATCCTCTTTCTAAGCTTCAGTTTCCTCATCTGCAAATAGATGAATATTTACCTCAACAGGTTGATGGTTCTAATGAAAGGATTAATATATATAGCTCATAATAACTACTTATAGAAAGCATGTAATATCCAGCTATCAAATACAAATTAACTCTAGAACGTTCATACCATTTCCATTACGAAACTGCACAATTCAAGTCACTCTTAAAAATCATGTAAGTCAAATTGTGAAAGCCAACTTACAGTACCTTGGATTTTGTAGTACCTTTCAGCACCTAAAGAAACAGGCTGTATCAGGCATTGGTTTATAGAGCCAATGGCTCTCAGTGGCACCTCTGACCATAATCACCAAGACTGTAAAAAGTTGCCAATATGACAAACAAAATTAATCTACTTCCTCTTCTGTTTCCTGGTTCTCCTACATCCATGCCAGGCTCTACCACTAACTCCCCACTAGACTCTTCAGGTATACATGCTCCTTCCCCTGAAGCGCCTCATCCTTCTTAAATACAATTGTTTCTCTTTCACAGTTATTAACTAGGTATTTGACAAGCAGAGTCGAGTAGTCCCTAATAAGCTCAGTCAGGGAAAGTCTGTACCTGAATCTTTCACTGGGCTGCATATACAGAAGATTGAACTGTAGTCATATCTCATTTTCCCTTTTCACTCTCCCAGACTCAGAATTTCCAGCACAGGGAGAGTGAGCAGGCTGGGACTCAAAAATCATCCCTTTCTTAGAGGCTTGTTATTTCATGTGTGCATGGGACAGCCTTCATATCCAAGCTTTGAAAAGGACATGCAGAGAGCGGGGCCAAGCTAAGATGAAACTTTAGAATAGAAAATTGGTAAGATTTAAGAAAGTATGGAAAAATCCACACACACACACACACACACCCCATAGACTTGATCTCCATCATTTAACCCATTTTACAGTTACTTCTTTGACATAAAACAGTGTTTAAGGGGAAAATAATACATTATTCCCACATTTGTGTTACTGAGTTATTGGAAACGTTACCAGACTTGACAGCAGAGAAGAAATAAAAGGCAAGAAGAATTCACATTCAAAACTTCCTACAGCCTAATTTTACCCTGAAATAGTATCAGCCTCCCTGTGGGTTGAAGTAACTTCTTGTGCACAGTCTGGGATTTGAAAATAACATTGTTTCCGGGTTGAAATTCAGTTTGGAGAGACAAATCACCAAACCTAGAGTTCCTCATGCATTTTTGGTCCAGGACTCATTCTTCAGTTAGGAATTACTAGTCATAGAATGGATTATAATAAAGTTATTTAAAGAATCTGCCTGCATTCAAACATACAAATAATTCTTGAACATTTCTATAAGAGATTAGACTATAGATAAATTGGAAAAAAGTATCAAATGACATGGAACAGACAGTAATAGGGATTCCTGAAATCATTCCAACCATATGGGGAGTCAACCAGCTTTTGAGGAAGGGAATAATTGTTATTTAGAACTTAAAATTAATCAATTTCTATAGATGATGAATTGAATACCTATAAACCCAATAAGGTTCTGTAGTTCACAGAATTGGACTGTATCACTTAATAAATGATGTGTTATGAACTAGCTATCCTCTGTATTCATCCTTTTCCTTCTTATTTTAACTTCTCTTCCCATCAGTCTGTAGCCCTCGACAAAATTGCAGTGGCTCTGAGAAGAAGTCTTAAGTTTTTTTTTTTTTAATGTTTTATTTATTTCTGAGAGAGAGCATGAGCAGGGGAGGGTCAGAGAGAGAGGGAGACACAGAATCTGAAGCAGGCTCCAGGCTCTGAGCTAGCTGTCAGCACAGAGCCCGATGCGGGGCTCGAACCCACGAACCGTGAGATCATGACCTGAGCCAAAGTCGGATGCTTAACCGACTGAGCCACCCAGGCGAGCCAAAGTGGTCTTAAGTTTTGAGTGGTTTCATTGAGGGCATTTTAAGACAAACTCACTCCTCCCTATGTGGGTTTCAAACTCCATGAAGACAAAAAAATGTTTCCCCTCATTTCTATATCCTGACCACACAGAACAGTGCAGACACAGAGCACTCACTTTGTACGAACCACAGCTAATCATACCGATGTCAACTGTTCCTATTTTATTGCAATAATACACTGACGGACACAACTAAGCTGCTTCATATAATCTTCCCCGGCTTGCATGTATTTGTTTTCTATACTGCATAACACATTAATTACTTCCCAAACCCATTTATTTATTCCTGATAAAGCATTCAAGAGTATCATGAACAAATCCCTATGATAATGTTACAGAGAGATTCTCGTGTAATCCTAACCGTCCTTAGAGGAACTATTATCCTCATTTTACAAATAAGCAAACTTGGCATTGAGGGGGTAAAAAATAATTTTAAAAATGATTTCAGAATAATGGCAGAGTCCGTATGTGAATGATTTCTCCTCCTCCTAACTCCAAAACCCATGCTCTTGCTCTCACTCTCTCAATTTTGTAGAAACCTTTCTACCACTTAAAAGTTAAGGTGATTTTTCACCTTAACGGAGAATGGCGTATTTTAGAAACATCTCTCTCTCTGATGGCCACCATACTGACTTAAATGTTTAGATACTGGTTCTGCCTCACTGCATAGTGAGAATGGACATTTGCCAACTTTATGATATGATACCATTGGGAAGACTAGGCACATACATCTGGCTTGGATCATCTGGGAACGCAAGGACCCCCGTTGTGGCGTGGGGACGTGTGCATATGCAGTAGGATTGGAGGCTGGGAGTGAAGAGCACATCAGCAGGGCCACCTGAGTGGAAGGGATACTGTACATCAGGCTTCCAAAATCAGAGAGAAGCCACATTAGCAAGACCAATGGAATTCAACGTATATCATGGAAACAAAAGAATAGTGTGACGGATAAGGAGAAAAAAATTAACAGCTAATCGTATCCAAGACCAAGTGGCAGAACCTCACACAAAACACAGAAGACAAGAATTCCTTCCCAATAACCAAGTTTTCAACAAAGATGGGCCCAACTTCACTTTTCTTAAACATGGACCCAGTTTTTTCAGACAGAATGGTTGGTTATACTGTGAAAGATCGTAATTGAAAAGCCTCTGACCGCTAGGACCCTGGCCCCCAAGAAACTTCTTTATCTTCCAGGCCCCCATACATTATGGTAACTGTCTGCCAATTATAAATTACCATGTGGCTGCTGATACTTCTCTAAGAGGAAAGGAATACCCACTAACTTCACATGAAGTGCAATTTAGTCTAAGCCCAACCTAGATTGAAAAACAGCCTTTATATACTCTTCAAAAGGCAGTCAATTCTGGCCAAAGGAGTATTTAGAGATGAGCAGTATAAGAAGTTAGAAATTACGGGGGCGCCTGGGTGGCTCAGTCAGTTAAGTGTCCAACTTCGGCTCAGATCATGATCTCATAGTTTGTGGGTTCCAGCCCCGTGTTGGGCTCTGTGCTGACAACTCAGAGCCTGGAGTCTGCTAAGGATTCTGTCTCCCTCTCTCTCTGCCCCTCCCCTGTTCATGCTCTGTCTCTCTTGGTCTCAAAAATAAACATTAAAAATTAAAAAAAAAAGATAAGTTAGAAATTGTGCATTTATCTTAACAAAAAATGAAGTATCTGCTGTGATATCTATTAAAGCAAATTATTATTTTATTGAGAGCAGTTTTAGACAGATCTCTATGATCTTCCACACACATTTTATTTGATAATTATTACCAAGCATTATATAGAAAAATAAGGTGAAACTAGTTTTTTTGTTTTTAATTCATTATACACTTCAGTCTCAACTAGAGAAATCCAAAATGGAGTTGAGATTCTAAAAAGTTACTGGGTTTTTGTCTGTTTGTATTTTAAGGAAGAGGGGCCATAGCATTGAGAAGATATTTAAAGATGTACATCATTATGCTCTCATTAACTTACTGTGTCCTCGGTCTTTAGGGGATAAAGTAATACTTAAAACTAAATGAATTAACTAATATAATCAAATTTTGATTAACTACCTATATCACTTAATTCCAGCGTGTCGTACAAGATTTTTCCTCTTCCTATTTATGTCAATGCATTACTAGCCTTTGACATACATGTGTTTACATATATTCCATTATAATTTAAGGCATATTTTAAACTTATCAATTCTAAATAGAAATTCAGGGTTTTAAATTGTTTTTGATGTTTATTTTCGAGAGAGAGACAGAGACAGAGCATGAGCGGGGGAGGGACAGAGAGAGAGGGGACACAGAATCTGAAGCAGGCTCCAGGCTCTGAGCTGTCAGCACAGAGCCCGACACGGGGCTCAGACTCATAGACCACAAGATCATGGGCTGAGCTGAAGTGGACGCTTAACTGACTGAGCCACCCAGGCACCCCTAAATAGAAATTAAGTTTTATTGGATGCAATAAAAACCAAATTCAAAAAGGCCCATCCCATCCTAACAATTAAGACAGTTAAGGAGTCAACTAGGATTAAACATTTTTGTCTAATTTTCAAATATAAACTATGAACATATAGTTCATATATAATAAACATATATATATAACATATATACATATATATGTTTATATAAACATATATAAACATAGGCAGATCAAGACTAGAGGCAGAAGTGGATAGTTATAAACAATTTATAAATATAATCTAAATATTAAAAAACATTTATTGAGGGCCTATTATATGGTGATTTCTAGTATATGTCACTGTACAAAACAGTAAAACCACCTCTGTTCATATGGTGTATCAGACTTCACCATTTTACTGAATTATCTTACAGTTTACTGCATTGTGGTGTATTAACCACTTGAGCTTAACCCTAATAATTCACCCCCAAAATTCTACATTATAAATTTTAAACATATGCCAGTA
>NW_027530974.1:15589459-15591515 GCF_008692635.1 Crocuta crocuta
CAAAATTCTACATTCTAAATTTTAAACATATGCCAGTAAATTCATCCTCTATAAGAAATTTATGGGCTTTGTTCCATTTTTTAAAGTATAATTAATCAGTTACATTAAAAAAAATCAACTCATCATTAAGGTTGCAAGCTATGTAAAACTATAATGTTTGCAAAATTCAACCCGCTTGCACGAAGTACCAAAGCTTTTCATTTTTAAAAAGCATTTGTAAAGAATGCTTGGATTTATCAGACCCTAACTCATTAAGACTTTTTTTTCATGAGCGTTCTATGAATTAACATGTTGACAACCCTAATGTCCACATCACCACCATAGAAAAGACACAACCTACCAGTGGAAATGTGTCTTTTGGCCAAGGACGAGGAGCACCAGTCCTGGAGCTTGTAAAGGTTCTCTGCCCATCCCAGGTCTACTCAATGAGAGTCTGCATTTTAACAAGATATCCAGGTGACTCGTATGCCCATGGCAATTGAAAAGCACTGTTTAAAAACATTAACCATGCTACCAGAACTTATAAGGCACATCTGATATGTTAAGAGTCTGAACCTAAACATTAGTTATAAAATATACTTGAGCATACATATTTGAAGAACACTTTGGGGATCCTGGGTGCCTCCATCGGTTAAGCATCTCACTCTTGGTTTCTGCTCAGGTCACGACCTCACGGCTCATGGGTTCGAGCCCCGCTTTGGGCTCCGCGCTGAGGGCACAGGCTTTGCTTGAGGCTCTCTCTGTCTCTCTGCCCCTGCCCCCCCCTCCTGCTCTGAATATAAATTAATAAACCTTAAAAAATAAAGACAGAACACTCTGCTAATTCCCAAATATCCTTATCTGTACAAATTTTCTTTTTGTAGACTGAACTCATGAGAAACAAAAAACATGGATGTAGAATAAAGCATCTCATAATCCCAGAAGGTATGAGCAGAGAAAAGAAATATCAGATTACTTCCTTAGAATTGCTAGGACTTTTCTCTTTCTGAAGCACTCACAAAATCATTGTTGAGGTAGAAAAGCAAGCAGGAATGGACTCTAAGAGCAAATATTCTTGGTACCGGATGAGCATCCAAATCCAAAATGCAAGCAAGTCAGGCCACTTGGAGTAACATCTGTAGACTTCACCTTTCCTAAACTATAACAACAGAAATAACAGCTTTCTACTTGACAAATCACAAAAACAATAAAGTTGATTACCTACTTCCAACAGCTTGATCTCTTAAATAGGTGCGTCAACACAATATTCAGATGCAGTATTTTCTCCAAAAATTACCAATGGAAAAAAATTAATAATAATGGATCCTTTAGTCTAAAGATTTTATGAAGTTGGTCATCAAAAGTATTCTTCCCACAACACACATTGCGTTATTTACTATTACAATGAGGAAGGCCTAAAAGTTGTGAACTACAAGAAAAAAATCACTTTTATTTTATTTTTTTAAAGGCTCATGTACACCTTCCTTCCTCAAGGCCAAGTATAAATACATTTGCTCATATGAACATTTGTGGATCAAGGCATCAATGTAATCAGTTATCCAAAGTTTCTGTCAAGAGCAGGCTTAGGAATTCCCATCTTTCACTAATCTGCAACAATAAACAATTGGTTGATGAACCAGCAGCTTATAAAACATGTGGATTTTCATTTCACTCCAAAGAGAGCAGAAATGAAATTAAGCATTTTTTTCTTTTTCTTTTCATTAGGATCTTTTTCCAAAGAGAGCAAGACTACTACCTGAAATGAAATTCTGGATTGAATGCATCCTTATTCTCCATCACCCCAGGCTGATTGAACAGACATAATGATTAGTTAACAAGATGATTTTAAGCTGGCATTTATAACCCATGGCCGATGCCCTCAATATATCTCACCTTGTTTGGATCCATTATATAGACAATAGATTATCATGAGCTACCAAAACTACGGTTCTTCGAAACCAAAAAAAGAAGCTTTCGAATATTCTCCAAAGCAAATAGGAGTGAAGTTATACTATTCTACATTCAATATTAAATAGGCAGTAATGCCAAACTAAGGCAACTCTGCAGCCACGGAGCA
>NW_027530974.1:15592061-15615105 GCF_008692635.1 Crocuta crocuta
CGACCTCTCAAGTGAGGGTTTAGTACACTATGCATAGAATTAAAACATCAAAGCAGACCATCAGTCTTTGCAGAGGCCTGAACCAAGCACCAAACAGCTTCCACCAGCCACAATTAAATCCAAGCCATAACTTAGATGCTTTAAATTAGTAACAGTTAAACCAGCTTTTTCACTTGCCTGGTCATAAAATTTTGCCCCCGCTATGAGTCAGCAGTGACTCATAAGCACTTCCTACAAGAAACACCTGTTTTTAGGCCCGTCCCTTGCAGCTGAAGTGGAATGAGATCAATGATTTTAGCTTCATGCCTGCTAACATCGGAGTATGATCCCTCATCTCTCTCGTGCTAGATGGTCCCGTGCAGAACTTCAGCGACTGCAATCCGGGAGCACTCTCCTGCTGGGTGGTAAGGAGACAAATCTATAATAAAAGAATGCTAGGACTTGATATTTGGGAAGGAAAAGCCATTTTTCTATTTTCACTGGGAATATGCCTCTGTATTAACTCCTTCCTCGTCCTCTGGGCCTCCTCTTTGCAGCCAGGCTTCCTCGGGTACCAGCATCTACCTTCTCTTAAGGTTGGGTTTGGGTTTACAAGCAAATTTAACTTTAGAACTGGATCCTTTGAAAAGCATTAAAAACTGAGATGGAAAAAAGAAATACAACAGTTCTTCGAAGCTCTCCGTCTTAATTGCAGGCTAAAGAAAAGAGGAATCCAGTGGCTGGTTCTATGTCAGATCTAAACAAGACAGGTCAGATCATTTGCTTAGATTTGTCAGCAACGTTCACCGATAACTTCCTATCCGTGTGAGCCGGATAGAAAAAGGGGACACGTTTACGGAGCGCTCTAAGAGAGGAGAGGGAGGGCTGAGACGAGAAAGGGAGCACATGTTAAATTCTGACCAAGCGTCACACTAGCCATTTCTAAAAACTCGGTGGAAACTTCTGCCAGGTCCACAGCTGACCTGAACTCACCTTTGGTGCATTCTCCCTCCATCGGTCAATCCTCTGAGTCCAGACTGGCTCCTTGTTGACCCAACTTCAAAAGCTGTAAGATAAATGAGGGAAAGATGACTGATACCTCACAGATACAGAGTGCAGGGTATCACTTACTAACGCGCTAAATAATGAAGGGGACTCATGAATAATACATTTGAAAGAAAAGACCCTCCTTATTGCCACCTCACGGTTCCCTCACATTTTACATCCAGAGGACCAGGCACAAATTGGATGAGTTTATTGATTGGATGAATACATATTCATAGAAGCTTTCACCATATGTATATCCCTCAACAACTTTTATGTTACAGAATTTTTTTCTGCATGTTTCAAAAATACTTTAAAGTAAAATTTGTTAAAATAATCTTTTGGGGTTAAAACCCCTTTGATCTCCCTCTTTTCCTTTTCAATACAACTTATCGCAGACCATCTACTAATTGTAGTGTCAGAGGTAAACAGAAGAAAATCACTTTTCCACAATCAGATGAAGATGGTGCATCTTCTCAGGGATTATTCCCAAATAGGAAGTGTGAAGTAAAGGGATGAAGAAAGATCTATACTTAAAACCTTGGGATACTGTTCAACAAATATTTATTTTATCCTGGGCCATATATTCTGCAGAGAGAAACATGATGATGACATATGTCCTGCCATTTAGGGACAAGTAGAGATGGTTGAACTATTAGTTTATTTTTTTTATGTTTTATTTATTTCTGAGAGAGAGAGAGACAGTGTGAGCAGAGGAGGGTCAGAGAGAGAGGGAGACACAGGACCCAAAGCAGGCTCCAGGCTCTGTGCCTGACGCAGGGCTCGAACCCACGAACCGTGAGATCATGACTTGAGCCAAAGTCAGACACTTAACCAATTGAGCCAGCCAGATGCCCCTATTTTTAAGTATTTTGAATATACACTTATGCAGAGATTGTCCTTGGGGAAATATATATGACATAAAAGGCTTTAAGTTGATGTTCTCCATTTTATTCTTTAAATGTTTTTTAATGTCTTTTATTTATTTCTAGGAGAGAGAGAGAGACAGCGTGAGCAGGGGAGGGTCAGAGAAAGAGGGAGTCACAGACTGAAACAGGCTCCAGGCTCTGAGCTGGCAGTCAGCACAGAGCCCGATGCGGGGCTCGAACCCACGAACCGCGAGATCATGACCTGAGCGAAAGTCGGACGCTTAACCGACTAGGCCACCCAGGAGCCCCTGATGTTCTCCATTTTAAATAACTTGTCATGCAGGTAGAATCTTCCTATAAACCATCATTGTTCCCGCAACCCAGGCTCAGTGGAATTGTGATCAGGACATTCATCCAGGGAACATGAGTACAATTTGAGGGTGCCCTTCCTTTCTTTAGATGTAAATAAATTCTAGAAGGCTTAAAAGAAGGTATAGTAGGGGGCGCCTGGCTGGCTTAGTTGGTAGAGCATGTGCCTCTTGTTCTCAGTGTTGTTATTTCAAGCACCGCGTTGGGTATGGAGATTACTTAAAAATAAAATCTTTAAAAAAATAAGATACTGTGAAATGTGTACTCCAGACAGAGACACATCAGCCAAAGGTTGCAACAGAACAAGTATGTCCCCAAATGACTGTAGTTATTTTGTTAATTCATGCAGGCATGAAATAGCATCTTTTAGAAGCAAGGAAGAGACTAAGGAATATGATCTAAAGTCTCCTGCATTCATATTTAGTAACTAAGTGCATGAAATGAGAGCACTATGCGACGCCCACTGTATGCCACACACCTCGCTGGGTGCTTTCTGTGCGTTATCTTTCATCCTTACAAGTCTTACGGAGAGTAGTCTAAAAGAGAAGGGTTAAGTAGTGCCCTCAAAATCGTACACCAGAGATGAGCTTTGAACACAGGTCTAACAGATTTCCAAACCTGTACCTTCTTCATTAGTCCAAGACGAGTTCTAGAACTACCCACCGGCAGGGTGAACGGAGGGAGTGGGGCAGGAGACGTCTAGGGAAGCTGCTGCCCCCCCTGACATGCTGCCTCGTCTCACACAGGTATGTCCAGCTGCTTCTCAGCAGGGATTTCCGCAATCAACTGGGCCTCTGCTAGCCAGACTGGGGTGCCTGGGCAGATGTCTTATTGGACCCCAGATACCTCTAAGTGAGTTCCCTTCTTTGTAGGGTTGCCAGACAACATATAAGACACCCAGTTAAATTTGAATTTCAGAAAAAGAATGAATACTTTTTAAATTATGTCCCCAATACTGCCAATACTGCATGGGACCACTTGTTTTCTAAATCTGGCCACCCTACTTCTTGGTTCTATTTCAAGATGTCTTGAATTAGAATCAGAGAGAATGACTTACAACTCTCTACGTGATCTTCAGCTTGGAATTAAGACATGCTGGGGGCGCCTGGGTGGCTCAGTCGGTCAAGCGTCTGACTTTGGCTCAGGTCATGATCTCACGGTTAGGTGGGTTCGAGCCCCGGGTCAGGCTCTGTGCTGACAGCTCAGAGCCCGGAGCCTGTTTCAGATTCTTTGTCTCCCTCTCTCTCTGACCCTCCCTTGCTCACGCTGTCTCTCTCTCTCTCTGGAAAAAAAAAAAAGGCATGCTGGCTACTGATTGGAATCGTAAGAAGCCCAGGTATAAGCACGTTGCAGCCTCCCCTCCAGCACACACACCTGCTCCAAGCTGTTAGTGGCTAATCACGGGAGGCCGCCATGATCTACTTGCTTAGCATCTAGCGCAGCACGCACGAATCCCGTGTCCACAGCTCAGGGATGCAAGAAATGTAACTGCATACTGAATTCAACAGAATCCGTTTCAAAACCCCATTTTTTCAGAGACAGCGAAGCAAAGTCAGTCATGCCAAGTCTTAACTGTGCCCCCCTCTTTTTCCAGAACTGTTTCCAGGGCTCACATACTGCTGTGGGGGGGGTGGGCGGAGCGCAACTGTTTCTTGATGTTGTCTGTTCATGCAAACGGTTGCCCAGGCACCCCGCCTTCTGGCCCCTCCAGTTCACGTGTTTGCTCTTCCCTGTTCCCCTCAGGGATGTGTGTCACCCGGGGCCATACTAAGGCTCCAAACACTTCCTGAAGCCCTTGAAGGCCCCACCTGCCTTGATGCCCAGTGTAGCTGTCTCTCTTCCTCCCTCTCTCTCTTCCTCCCTCTCTCTCTCTCTCTCTGGGTCCTTACTGTACTGCTGGGGGTCTGCCTTTGGGGAGTGAAGCATGGTGGGCTTTGCTGTGGAGTTTTCCAGACTAGCTCAGGCTTTGCTGTCTCCCCAGAGCCCCTCCCCCAGGGAAGGGAACACAGTCCCTCTAGAGGGGACAGAGGTGTCCTCTTTTCTTCCATCCCCACCCCCCAATATTCTCTCTGCCTAGAATATCTTTCTCAGTCTTTTATTTATTTATTTATTTATTTTGAGAGAGAGCGGGGTGCAAGTGAGCAAGGGGCAGAGAGAGAGAAGCGGGGCTCACCCAAAGTGGGGCCGGAGCTCACCTGATAGTGAGATCACGACCTGAGCCAAACTCAGAGGCTTAATGACTGAGCCACCCAGGTGCCCTTCTTCTCTCCCCCCCCCCGCCCCCAGTCTTTCTCANTCCAGCTCTCTAACAACAATTCTTCGGTGTATCTAATCCCCTTAAGGATCTTAGGTTTTTGGAAGATGCTGGAAGATTATTTCCTTTTCACCCTGGCTTATTCTTCCCCTGAGGCAATGAATACAAGCGATTAGGAGGGTAAGAAGAAAATAGAGGAAGGTATCCTAACATCCCAGGGCCTTTTCTTTTTCATTAAAAAAAAATTTAACATTTATTTATTTTTGAGAGAGAGTGCAAGCAGGGAAGGGACAGAGAGAGAGGGAGACTGAGAATCTGAAGCAGACTCCAGGCTCTCAGCTGTCAGCACATTGCTAGACGTACGGCTTGAACCCACAAACTTTGAGATCACAACCTGAGCTGAAGTCCAATGCTTAACTGACTGAGCCACCCAAGGACTCCAGGCCTTTTCTTTTTCAAAGCCAGGCTAGCAAATGAGATTCTGATTTGTTGAGGCATAGACTTTTCCTTTCCGTAGTAGACCACCAATTCTGGCATCGGCTTCAGATTGGAAACATTAAAAACATGGAATTTCAGGCCCCATCCCAGATCTACAGAACCTCTGAAGTTGAAGTAGAAATATGTATTTTGGGGCACCCAGGTGGCTCAGTTGGTTAAGTGTCCGACTTCAGCCTGGGTCATGAGCTCAGTTTGTGAGCTCCAGTCCTACATTGGGCTCTATACTGACAGGGTGGAGCCTGCTTCAGATCCTTTGTCTCCCTCTCTCTGCCCCTCCCCTTTCATTCTCTCTTTCTCAGAAATAAATAAAAAACATTTTAAAGAAGGAATATGTATTTTAACAAACTCTATCATTTTTCTTTCACACCCAGTTGCCCTGGCTCTCTGACCCTTTCTTTCCTTTTCTTCCTTACCCCTGGAGTGACAATATCTGGTTAAAAATTCCTTGCATGGACCCAAACATCTAGTGTGGAGTTCTGTATACATCTTTCAAAGGGGAGGTCATGAGGATGATCATGTGTCCCATTACCTCTGATCTAGCTCTTTTTTTAATGTTTATTTATTTGGAGAGAGAAGATAGAGAAAGAAAAAGCAGGGAAGGCACAGAGAGAGAGAGAGAGGGAGAAAGAATCCTAAGCAGGCTCCATACTGTCAGCACAGAGCCCGATGCAGGGCTCGAACTCATGCACTGTGACATCATAACCCGAGCCCACATCAAAAGCCAGTCACTTAACCACCGGAGCCACCCAGGCGCCCACGTCTTATCTAGCTCTTATCCCACTTTTCTCATCCATTGGTGTCCTGTCCAGGTTCCGAGAAGAGAACCTGAGTCCGACCCACCCATCGGGGCCATGCCCAAAATGTATCTCCATCCTGTGTCAAAAGCAAAACTATTTCCCAGAGACCAAAATGCTGGTTGGTTCTTACAAAGAATCATCAGCACATCTAAGCAGTCCAGTTTTCCATGGCTTGGGGATACTTCCAGAAGAATGGCCTAAGCAATTAAGATAATATTCCCAAAGTAGATAAATTATCAAGTAAGATTTTATTATTTTTTTTATTAAATAATCTCTACACCCAACGCAGGGCTTGAACTCACAACCCCAAGAGCAAGTATCACATGCTCTACCAACTGAGCCAGCCAGGCGCCCCAAGAGGTAAATTTTTTTTAAAACTGCTTATATTGATTTGTTTAAATTATTGCCAAATACTTTCTTAATTGGTTTGGAGAGAACAGTTCACCTTTGAAGAAAAAAAAAATACGTGAATATGACTAGGGAGGTAGGAGACATTTGGCTTGGAGTTCTAAAAGGAGTATGTCCTAAGGAGTGAGAACAGACGCATCAGTGGAAAATTATTCACCAGTACAGGTAGCAAAGACTCCCGCCCTGGGATGGTTGTTGATATTTAAAGTCAGCGAGGATTACTGACCTGTCTCACCAAAAATGTCATGTGTGTTATTATGACATCAGAATCCTGCTCCACATCAAATAACAGAGCAAAGAGCCTGAAGAATGAGGGAGGTGAGCAGGCTGGACACGTGGCAGAGAAGGGAGTGTAGACTAAGCAACTTCCAATAACTTTTTTCTCAGGAAAGTACATTGACACATAATATCTCATGCCAGATTCACATCACTGAGAAAGACATCTTTCTCTGTGAAGTTGATTGGTCAGGAAATATTATCACAGATGCCTACTGTCTGCAGAACACTCTACTAGAGACTAAATAAAGGAAACCGGCAGCGCCCGGCTGGCTCAGTTGGTGGCTCTTGATCGCGGGGTTGTAAGTTCAAGCCCCACACAGGGTATAGAGATTACTTAAATATAAAATCTTTTTTGAAAATTTAAATAAAGGAAACTAGTTTTCTTCCACAAGATGGCCTTTCTTCCTGAACGGCTGACACAGATACGGAGTTAGGAACCAAAGAAATCAGACTTCACGGGTTGGAAGGACCACAGAGTGTTGCTAGCTCGGTCCCACAATGAAGGGGTGAGTTATTTCTCCAGCCTCTGCAGGTGCCCAGACCACCTGGGTTTACCCTCTCCAGAACTGAGGGGTGGAGAGTGGTCCCCTGGTGACAGCTGTTCTGAGAGGGAGCTGGGTCCTGTGCTGGGGACTGAGCCTGGATGGACCTGATCTTTAGGGAAACTCAGCAAGTGTTGCCAACAGTGCTCTCTTGACTGAAAAGCCAATTTCCCCCCAATCCTTGTGTTGCGTAATATTTTTTAAAAAAAAACTGTTTATTTTTTGGGTGTTGGATGCCTTAGTCAGTTAAGCATCCAAATTGGAATCAGGTCATGATCTCACAGTCTGTGAGTTCGAGCCCCGTGTCCGACTCTGTGCTGACAGCTCAGAGCCTGGAGCCTGCTTCGGATTCTGTGTCTCCCTCTCTCTCTGACCCTCCCCCTGCTCATACTGTCTCTCTCTCTCTCAACAATAAACATTTATTTATTTACTTATTTAAAAAATTAATGTTTATTGTAGAGAGAGAGAGAGACATAGAGCTTGAGCAGGGCAGCAGCAGAGAGAGAGGGAGACACAGGATTGGAATCAGGCTCCAGGCTCCGAGCTGTCAGCACAGTCGGATGCAGGGCTCGAACTCACAAACTGTGAGATCATGACCTGAGCAGAAGCTGGACGCTCAACCGACGGAGCCCCGCAGGTGCCCCAGTTTTGTGTATTTTTGAAAGAAGACTTTACTCTTTGTGGGGGTTGTAAAATGGCAGATCATTTTTTCCATAGTTTTTACTTCACTCGCCTCCTACATTTTCTGAATCACCACTTGTGTTTTGTTACAGGAAACAGAGGTCCAGAGAGCGGAGGCTTTATACTCAAAGTCCACTTTGTGACTTAGTGATAGAATCCGTGTCTCCTGACTTAAATTCCAGTGAGTTTTACACTATTTGGGGTGTGTTTTTGCATTGTCTTCATGGAATGATTTTTAAAAGTCATGTTATTCCTTCTGAATGTTCGTCTCTTATTTCTCTCTGATTAACGCCAGCAAAGATTGGTAGCATCAGGATGGTGGGGATGTAAGGACCACGAAAGGGAAACAACATGTACTGGAATTTCACAGTATAGCAGGCTCACTAGTGGCATCTCACTTCATCTTCTTCCCATGAAGCCTGTGTTGTTGCTCCCATTTTGCAGATAAGGAAATTGAGGCTTAGAAATATTACGTATCAGGGGCGCCTGGGTGGCTTAGTCAGTTGGGCATCCGACTTTCGCTTAGGTCATGGTCGCGCGGTTCGTGGGTTCGAGCCCCGTGTCGGGCTCTGTGCTGACTGCCAGCTCAGAGCCTGGAGCCTATTTCGGAGTCTGTGTCTCCCTCTCTCTCTGACCCTCCCCTGCTCACGCTGTCTCTCTCTCTCTCTCCTAGAAATAAAAATATTTAAAAAAAAAAGAAATATTAAGTATCTTGCCTAAGTTCACTTGCCTAACTGTCAAGTATTACGGACTTTTTTGAATCCAGTTCATTCTGACTGTAAAGCCACTAAACTATACTGTTTCCCAAGCTCCAAGCAGAACAAATTTGGTGTCTAAATGGCCACTTAACTCCGATGAGCTCTACCCAGAGTTTTCACATACTTCAAGGAAGAACCTTTATATTTGGTCCTTGACCCTGAGTTTCATTGACCAGAAGACACGAATGATCCCATGTAAAAAAGTGACTCAGGTGTTTACCCACATGCATTACTACTTATCTCCAAAAATAACTGAAGGTAATTACTTGAACAAGAGTGTTATTGTGTTTCCAGAACAATTGATGGGAAAGGGATGACTCGAGTTCTTATGCTCTCTGACCTCCTACTACATCTCTGATTGTTTCAAAATTTCGGTTGTGAAAGTTAACTTTTTTTTTCCCCTGAGAGCTTTCACCCATTGCTCTATACACTGAGGGTTGCATACAATTCAAATTCCTCTTCCATAACAATGCCTCAAATTAGTGGCTGTGGCTTTCAAGTTTTCGCAGGGTGTACATTGGAAGTGTGGTATAGAAAGAGCTCAGTCAAGGACTTCTGGTCAAACATGGCAGATTAATCCTGCTCTTCCGTATCTTCTTCCTCCCCAAACCCAACATATGGGACAGCAATGCATTAACGATGAATTGCTAAGGGTAGGAAGCCACTAGAAGACAACAGGGGACAAAGGGTTTATCACAGTTTGGGGAGTGGGCAAACAAATAAGACAGCGATAACTCACTTAGCAAGTCAGAGAAAGCTGTAACCCACGGACCTGGAGAGGGGATTTCTGGAAACTGGGAAGAGCGGCTCCTGGAGGCTCCTGGCGATGTTGAAGCCTGGAGGGAGGGCCATGGCTGAGAAGAAGGTGACTCCAGAGTCCAGGTACACACACACGATCTTAGTTCTCTCCCAGCCTGGGCAACCAGGGGGTGTTCTTGCTTCCGCCTCCGCAGGTGTCCAGAGCTTTATCATCTAGAGAAATGGAACCACTGGGCCTCAACTCTGTGCAGTGAACAAGTGTGCAGGTGTAAGTGAACATCTAATTTAGCACGGGATGGCCCCCACCCCTTCCCTGCTTTACACCTACAATGGAGTCATTTCCTAGGCTCACCTGCTCACATGCTCTCAGGGCAGTCATCTTTGGGGGAAAACATTCTTCTTGGACAAAATATGAGTTTAGACTATTTGCATGTATTGTGATGGATTTATTTAGATTTTTTATCTTCTTACTTTGTTCTTTCTATTTACTTTGCTTTTTCTATGCTGCTTTTCCCCTTCATTCTTTTGTTTGTTTGTTTGTTTTTGTTTTTGAAAGAGAGAGAGAGAGCGGAGGGGGGTGCATGTGAGCAAGGAGCAGAGAGAGAGAGAGAGGGGGGCAGGGCTGACCTGAAGTGGGGTTCATGTTTTAACGGATGCAGGGCTTGTGCTCACCCAAAGCAGGGCTCAGCTCACCCGATGTGGGACACAAACTCAGGAACCATGAGATCATGACCTGAGCCAAAGTCAGATGCATAACAACATCAGATGATTAACAACAGAGCCACCCAGGTGACCTCATGCTCACCTTCTGAGTGGATGGATGGTTTTGCTATCCCTGCCTTTCCCTTCCTTCTATTGGTTTGTAAACTATAACATTTTCTCTCTCCCTCCTCTTCCTTCTTTCCTGCCTCCTCCCCTCCCTTCATTCCTTTCTTCTGTGGTTACTTTTAAACTTTAACATAAATTCTCTGAATTGATCAGTATCTCTAGACTTCTTCAAAACAATGCAAGTGCTTTCACTCATGTGACCTCTCCTCACACACCGTGACCACATTCTAGTTACACTTCATTTGCATACTCCCATTCATTCAAGTTGTATTGTGATGCTTGTTTAGATTTAACCAAATATGGACAACTTTCTTTCTTGCTTTGTTTTTTTCTTTTAATTTTTTTAATGTTTTATTTATTTCTGAGAGAGAGAGAGAGGGAGAGAGAGAGAGACAGCATGAACAGGGGAGGGTCAGAAAGAGAGGGAGACACAGAATCCGAAACAGGCTCCAGGCTCTGAGCTGTCAGCACAGAGCCCAACGCGGGGCTCGAACCCACGAACCGTGAGATCATGACCTGAGCCGAAGTCTGCCACCCAACCGACTGAGCCACCCAGGCGCCTTCTTTGTTTTTTTTCTTAATGTTTACTTAACGTTGAAGGAGAGAGAAAGTCAGAGCATGAGTGGGAAAGGGCAGAGAGAGAGGGAGACAGAATCTAAAGTAAGCTCCAGGCTCTGAGCTGTCAGTACAGAGCCTGATGCGGGCCTCGAACTCACAAACTGTGAGATCCTGAACTGAGTGGAAGTCTGGTGCTTAACCGATGGAGCCACTCAGGCAACCCAAGGACCATTTTCTTTGCTCACCAGTCTTTCTTGGCTCTCATTTCTTCCTTCTGAGTTTAATTCCCTTCTTCTTGAAGTGCTTTCTTTAATAGTCTTTCATTTTATTTTATTTTAACATTTATTCATTTTTGAAAGACAGAGAGAAGAGAGAGGGAGAGACAGAGAAAGAATGAGAATGAATGGGGGAGGGGCAGAGAGAGAGGGAGACACAGAATCCGAAGCAGGATCCAGGCTCTGAGCTGTCAGCATAGAGCCCATTATGGGGCTTGAACCCACAAACTGTGAGATTATGACCTCTGTCAAACATTCAACCAGTTGAGCCACCCAGGTGCCCCTATATCTTAAGTTCTTGAGATGCTAATCCTGCTGCTCTTCTATCTGCTGACTTCCTTCCTGATGTTTACTTTAGTGGTTTGTAATTTTTTATTGTGAACTCATCTTTAGCAGGGCTTCATATGTGAATGTCCATGTGGCCTCAGTTGAGGGCTTATTTCACCAAAGAGATTTTAGATTTGTTCCATGTAGGTGTTCCAGAAGTTCACCACTCCAGGACACTATTTATGTTACTACCTTAACTTTGAGTTCTTACTGCATGATGGAAGTAAAAACTCACACTCAGGTAGGTGTGTGTTTACAAATTCTTAAGGGAAACTTTTCCTACATCCACACCTACCAACACACATATACGTGAAGAATTTTACATCACTTTATGCCAGTGTGTGGATTTTTTTTTTTAGTTTATCCTTTTTCCCTCCCTCTAACAATGTAGCCTTTCAAACATCCCTCTTTCAATGCAGGCATCTCGGTTCCAATTCTCTACGTCAAATGGGCCAATGCCTTATCTCATAGACATTAAAACTCAAGGTTTCAGGTCCTGGGGTAAGAATGGATTGTCTCTGTCCCCTACCTCCATTTGTCTTTGGTTTCCAATTCCTAATTGTTTTTCTTCCCAGGGCTTTCCTTCCTGTTCTGGAACTTAGATGTTCATTTCAAAGGATGTTTATAATACAAAATGTCTGTATTTTCTGAGAGTTTAAAATTTTTTTTAATGTTTTATTTATTTCTAGGAGAGAGAGACACACACACACACAACGTGAGCAGGGGAGGGTCAGAGAGAGACGGAGTCACAGACTCCGAAACAGGCTCCAGGCTCTGAGCTGGCAGTCAGCACAGAGCCCGACGCGGGGCTCGAACCCACGAACTGTGAGATCATGACCTAAGCGAAAGTCGAACGCTTAACCGACTAAGCCACCCAGGCGCCCCTGTATTTTCTGAGAGTTTTAATATTCCAATGTTTACCACTACTGAAAAGTGATAATCCTCTTCATCTCTCATGCCCAGCCATTTAATCACCTGATGTCTAAAACCAGCTCACTCCAGGCAAGCCTAGTGAGCCTCATCTTTCTATCTCAACCAGCTCATTAAAACATCTTCTGAACAGGGGCGCCTGGGTGGCTTAGTCAGTAAAGCGTCTGACTTCTGCTCAGGTCATGATCTCACGGTTTGTGGGTTCGAGCCCCGCGTCGGGCTCTGTGCTGACAGCTCGGAGCCTGGAGCCTGTTTCGGATTCTGTGTCTCCCTCTCTTTCTGACCCTCCCCTGCTCACACTGTCTCTCTCTCTCTCTCTCATAAAGAAATAAAACATTTAAAAAATTAATAATCTTTTAAACAAAAACAGTATGCTACCTCACTACACCACACAAATTATTCTAAATTTAAAACTGTAATCTATGAGGGGCACTTGGGTGGCTTGTGGGTTCGAGCCCTGCATTGGGCTCTGTGCTGACAGCTCAGAGCCTGGAGCCTGCTTCAGATTCTGTGTCACCCTCTCTCTGCCTCTCCCCCACTCCTGCTCTGTCTCTTGCTCAAAAATAAACTTAAAAAAATTTTTTAAAGTGTAATCATATGAAAATTGCCAAGACATTAAAAAAAAAAAGAAGTGGAGAGACTTTTCCCTAACCAATTTTAAAACATGCTATAGATCTACTATAATTAAATATTATAGTACAAGTAGAAAATGTAGATAAATCATTGAGGCAAAACATACAGCCAGAGGTCTTTTCTTTGTAAATCCCAGTGAATGGTCTCAGGTACCCTTTGGCCAACGTCCCCTGAAATCACGGATTTATACCACAAAGACAAAAAGTTGTCTCAGTTCCCATTAACTGATATGTAACTGTTTTGGAACAATGTCTGATTGATTTGATCACTTATTTTATTCTGACTTTGTGCTTTGATGGATTGACTGATGGAAATGCATTCTACTGTTGTATTTTTAGGACCCTTTCCTTCAATGAATATTGATTAAAGAGAAAATTCGTAACCTGAAATATAAGTGAAACCCACGCCAGCTCGTTTCTTAAAATTAAAAACGTTACAATTTGACATACATCTAAGAACTTTACAAAACCCTTGACTGTATGTGGGGCACAGGAAGGGTAGTGGTGGGTAAATATGGAAAAGGAATTAAAAGTCTACTGGGCAACCTAAGCATGGAAACACAATGATGATGCAAAATAATCAAAAACTTTTGAGAAAAAAATCTGAATATTAAAAAACCACTCTCTCTCTCTCTCAAATATAAATAAACATTAAAAAATAAGAGGGCAAGCACTGAGACTGATCAAAGAGCATGAGCCTTGGAGCTATAGATAAGCATATTTTGGAGAGAAATTAAAGATAGGACAGCGAGCCTGGGGCAAGGACACAACTGAAAGAAGCAGACTCGTGAGGGTGGTTTGAAGTCAGATCAAGCAGAATCAGCACAGTTCAACCGAAAGAGCTGAACTTTGGAGTCAGACAAACTTAAAACCCGCCTGGTAGTGTTGTTCACCTGCCACCCAACCTCGAGAAATTTTCTCAGATCTTTTTTCTTCCATTTCTTCATCTGCAAAATGGAGTTGATAACGTTTATCATACAGACTGTACCAAGGATTAAATGGGATGATGCACATAAAAGACACGCTACAGAGGGGGCATTTAATATTCTTTGAACAGAGGTGTGAGCTCTGCTGTCAATATGAAGTGTGGGAGAAATACGAGCTTAGAAGTAGAGAGATCAGCCGTTTAAGATTTTCTTTTCTTTTCTCCAGCTTTATGAAAATATAATTTGCACAAAGCAGTGTGTAAGTGTAAGGTGTACACCATAGCAATTTGATATTACGTATACATTCCAAAATGGTTACCACCACAAAACACACCCATCACATCCCATATGTTTCTTGTGATGAGGAACTTTTAAAATCTGCTCTCTCAGCAACTTTCAGATATGAAATAGAATATTGTCAAGTAGAATCACCATACTGTATATTACATCTCCAGAACTTACTTATCTTATAACTGGAAGTGGGTACCTTTTGACCGCCTTCACTCATTTCCCTCACCTCCTATCCTTCACCTGTGGCAACCACCAATCTAGGCTATTTCTTTGAGTTTGGGTTTTTTGGATCCCTCATATAAGTGAGATCATATGGTATTTGTCGTTCTTTGTCTGACTTACTTCACTTAGCATAATGTCCTCACGGTCCATCCATGTTGTTGCAAACAGCAAGATTTCCTTCTTTTTTATGGCCAAATAATGTTCTATTGTATATAGACACCATGTTTTTCTTCTTGCCTGCCTGCCTTCCTTTCTTCCTTCCTTCCTTCCTCTCTCCCTCCCTCCCTTCCTTTCTTTCTTCACATTTTCTTTATCCATTTATCCATTGACTGGCACATAGGTTGTTTCCATGTCTTGGCAATGCCACAACGAACATAGATATCTCTTCAAGATAGTGATTTCACTTCCTTCTGATATATGCCCAGAAGTGGGTTTGCTGGATCATATGGTACTTCTACTTTTTTTTTTAAAGTTGATTTATTTTTGAGAGAGAGAGAACAGGAGCATGAGCAGGGGAGGGACAGAGAGAGAGAGAGAGGGAGAGAGAGAATCCCACGTGGGCTCCATGCTATCAGCAGCAGAGCCTGATGCGGGGCTCAAACACACAAACTGTGAGATCATGACCTGACCCAAAACCAAGAGGTGGATGCTCAACCGAATGAGCCACTCAGGAGCCCCTGGTAGTTGTACGTTTCATTTTTTGAAGAAATTCTATGCTGTTTTCCATCTTGATGGTACCAATTGACATTCTCACCAATAGCACACCAGGGTTCCTGATTCTCCAAGCCTTGCCAGCAGTTGTTAGTTCTTGTTGTTGTTGTTTGTTTGATAATAGCCATTTTAACAGATATGAAGTAATACCTTATTGTGGTTTTAGTGTGAATTTCCCTGATGATTATTGATGTTGAGCACCTTTTCACAAACATGTGGGCCTTTTGATTATCCTCTTTGAAAAAATGTCTATTTACGCCCTTGGTTCATTTTTTATTCAGATGGTTGTTTTGTTTTGTTTTTGCTATTGACTTGTATGAATTCCTCATATATTTTGGATATTAGCTCTTTACCAGATGTGTGGTCTGCGAATATTTTCCCCCATCCTATTTCACTTTGTTGATCATTTGTTTTGCTCTCCAGAACCTTTTTAGTCTGATGTAGTCCCACTTGTTTATTTTTGCCTTTGTTGCCTATGAGTTGGGTGCTTCCTGGCCTGTAAGAGGAGACCCAGCCCCCCATGTCTTGGGGTAAGACATTAGCGAAACCAGTAGAAGCTAAGATAGGCTGGGAGAATTTGAGACTGCCCAGGCTGGTGCTCTGCTTCTCCTCTGGTGCCCTCCCAGCCTTGCGTTGGTAGGTCAGAGGGAATAGACAGATGGGCACCAGGCTCTGGAAAAGCTCTGGTCCTTCCTGTGGGTTCCTGAAAGCCCCCATGAATGATGCAGAATGAAGCAGAAGAAAGCCTAGAGTTCAGAGTCACTGTGACTGCCCAGGGTTCACCATGCACGGGAATGGTACCGAGTGCTATGGCAGGGACTGCGTGGTGGACAGCCCAGATCTGGGAGCGGGAAAGGCTGAGTCTCAAAAGTACCAGTGCAAGGCCAGCAGCGAGACCTGGTCAGCAGAGGCAGTTTGCCAAGCTTCTTGGGAGCAATTGTTCTGCATTAAGGTTCTCAGGGGACTAACTACTAGGACACCAGTGGTGGATAAAGCCGGGACGGAGGTCTGTGTCAAAATGGGAGAAGTTCTTCTCAAGCAGGGATCAGCAGGAGGCAGCAGAGAACGATAAATTACAGCCACCTATCTTGGCTGACAAGATGCAACCTGGAGACCCCCGACCTGGGAACCAAGGGGCGCAGGGGACAGACCAAAGAGGGGTGGAAAGAGCCCAGGTGCTGAGTTTGAGTGGACTGAAGAGTAATTTTAAACAGGAAGAAGCCATCCAAATATGCTTTTCTACATATCTGTACCATTTCTTCTTAGCTTATTTTTAATATTTGTTAACCTGTTTCCCTTTTTAAACTGTTCTTTTAGGGGCACCTGGGTGGCTCAGTCAATTGAGCACCTGACTCTTGATTTCGGGTCAGGTCATGATCTCATGGTTTGGGAGTCTGTGCCCCACATCAGGTGCTGCATTGACTGCACGGAGTCTGCCTGGGATTTTTTTCTCTCTTCCTTGCTCTCTGCACCTTCCCCACTCACGTGCGCGTGCACACACACACTCTCTCAAAATAAATAAATAAACCTAAAAAAAGTCTGTTTTATGGTTTGCCTCTCTCTTTTCTTCCTTCTATATTCATCTGTTTTGTTTCTTAAATTTGACATGAGTGAAATCATACGATATTTATCTTCCTCTGATTGATTTATTTCACTTAGCATAATACTCTCTAGCTCCATCCACGTTGTTGCAAATGGCAAGATTTCTTTTGTATGGCCAATATTCCATAGTATGCATATACCACACCTTCATCCATTCATCGTTCAGTGGACATTGGGCTTTTTCCATAATTTGGCTATTGTTGATAACGTTGCTGTAAGCATCAGAGTGCATGTATCCCTTTAAATTAGTATTTTTGTATCCTTTGGGTAAATATCTAGTAGTGCAGTTGCTGGATCATAGGACAATTCTATTTTTAACTTTTTAAGGAAGCTCCATATTGTTTTCCAGGGTGGCTGCACCAGTTTGCATTCCCAGCAACAGTGTAAAAGGGTTCCTCTTTTTCCGAATCCTCACCAACATCTGTTGTTTCCTGTGTTGTTAAGTTTAGCCATTCTGACAGGTGTGATGTGATATCTCACTGTACTTTTGGTTTGCATTTCCATGATGATGAGTGACATTGAGCATCTTTTCATGTGTCTGTTAGCCATCTGTATGTCTTCTTTGGAAAAATATCTATTTATGTCTTCTGCATATTTTTTTATTTATTGTTTTTCGTTTTTTGTTTTTTTGTGTTTTTTTTGAGAAAGAGAGAGAGCAAGTTAGGAAGGGGCAAAGGAAGAAGGAGGGAAAGAATCCCAAGCAGGCCCCATGCCCCGTGCAGAGCCCAATGCAGGGCCTGATCCCATGATCATGAGATCAGGACATGAGCCAAAATCAAGAGTGAGATGCTAAACCGACTGAGCCACCCAGGCACCCCTTCTGCCCATTATTTAACTGGATTATTTGTTTTTTGGGTGTTCAGTTTTAATAAGTTCTTTACATATTTTGAATTTTAACCCTCTTTCAGATATGTCATTTCATTTTTTTTTTTACTTTTTGAAATGTTTTTATTCTAGTGAAATTTCAAATTTACAGAGAAGTTGCAAAAGTGGTACAAAGAACAACAATTATCCCTTTGCAGATCGAGCAATAGTTTATATTGTGCCTAGAAGCATGTTTTCTATCCATCTACCTGCCTACCCACCTAGCTACCTAACTACCTACCTCTCCATCATCATCTCTTTTTCTGGCCCATTGGAGACTAAGTTAGAGACATCATGTCCCTTTACCCTTAAATACTTTGATGTTTATTTCTTAAGAACAGGGACTTTATTTTACGTAACACAGCTGAGTTGACAAAACAGAAATTGTAATATGAATACAACATTATTATCTAACCCATAGTCCATAGTCATATTTCTCAAATACTCTCAAATATGCTGTCATTAGCTATGTTTTCCCAGATATGTCATTTCAAATATCTTCTCCCATTCTGTAAGCTGCCTTTTAGTTCTGTTGTTTCCTTTGTTGTACAGAAGTATTTTGTCTTGGTGAGGTGCCAATAATTTATTTTTGCATTTGTTTCCCTTGTCTCAGGAAACTAGTAAGAAGTTGTTCCAGCTGAAGTCAAAGAGGTTTCTGCCTGTGTTCTGTGTTTGGATGATTTTCTGTCTCACATTTAGGTCTTTCAACCATCTTGAATTTATTTTTGTGTTTGGTATATGAAAGTGATCCAGTTTCATTCTCTTGTATCTTATTGTCCAGTTCTCCCAGCACTATTTGTTGCAGACACTCTCTTTATTCCATTGGATATTTGTTGAAGAAGAGCTGGCCATATCATTGTGGGTCCATTTCTGGTTTTCTATTCTGTTCCATTAATCTTTTAAAAAAATGTTAATTTATTTACGTTTAATTATTTTTAATGTTTACTTATTTTTGAGAGAGGGGAAGGGGCAGAGAGACACAGAATCTGAAGCAGACTCCAGGCTCTGAGTTGTTAGCACAGATCCAACGTAGGGCTCGAACTCACGTATTGTAAGATCATGGCCTGAATCAAAGTTGGACGCTTAACTGACGAGCCACCCAGAACCCCCTAATGTTCATTTATTTTTGAGAGAGTGTGAGCACAAGCAGGGGAGGGGCAGAGAGAGAGACAGAGAGACAGAGAGAGAGACAGAATCTGAAGCAGGCTCCAGGCTCCAAGTTGTCAGTGCAGAGCCCAACATGGGGCTCAAATCCATGAACCATGAGATCACAACCTGAGCTGAAGTTGGATGCTTAACCAACTGAGCCACCAGGTGCCCCTTTGTGTCTATTTTTGCGCAAGTACTATACTATCTTGATGATTACAGCTTTGTAGTACAGCTTGAAGTCCAGAATTGTGATGCCTCCAGCTTTTCTTTTCTTTTTCAAGATTGCTTTGGCTTATGGGTTTTTTGTGGTTCCATGCAAAGTTTAGGATTGTTTGTTCTAGCTCTGTGAAAAATGCTGGTGGTATTTTGATAGGGATTGCATTAAATGTGTAGATTCATTTGGGTAGTATAGACATTTTAACAATATTTGTTCTTCCATTCCATGAGCATGGGATGCCTATTTGTGTAATATTCAGTTTCTTTCATAAGTGTTTTATAGTTTTCAGAGTATAGATCTTTTACCTCTTGGATTAGGCTTATTCCTAGGTATCTTTTGGGTCTTGGTGCAATTACAAATAGGATTGATTGCTTGATTTTCCTTCTGCTGCTTCACTATTGGTGTATGAAAATAGAACAGATTTCTGTACATTATTTTATTTAAAATATTTTTTTAATGTTCATCTTTTTTTGAGAGAGAGAGACACAGAGTGTGAGCAGGAGAGGGGCAGAGAAAGAGGGAGACACAGAATCCGAAGCAGGCTCCAGGCTCTGAGCTGTCAGCACAGAGCCCGACGTGGGGCTCACACTCATGAACTGTGAGATCATGACCTGAGCTGAAGTCGGCCACTTAACCGACTGAGCCACCCAGGCACCCCACGTACATGATTTTATAGTCTGCAACCTTACTAAATTCATATATCAGTTCTAGCAAATTTTTGGCGGAGTCTTTCAGGTTTTCCACAGAGTATCATGTTATGTGCAAATAATGAAAGTTTGACTTTTTCCTTGCTGACTTGGATGCCTTTTCTTTCTTTTTGTTGTCTGATTGCTGGGGCGAGAACTTCCAGTAGTGTGTTAAATAACAGTGGTGAGAGTGGACATCCCTGTTTTGTTCCTGACCGTAGAGGAAAAGTTCTCAGTTTTCCCCATTGAGGATGATATTAGCTGTGGGTCTTTCCTGTACGGTTCTTATTATGTTGAGGTATGTTCCCTCTAAGCCTTCTCTGTTGAAGATTTTTATGAAGAATGGATGCTGTTCTTTGTCAAATGCTTTTTTTGTAAATACTGAGAGGATCATATGGTTTTTATCCTTTCTTTTATTAATGTGGTGTATCACATTGATTTCCAAATACTGAACCATCCTTTCAACTCAGGAATAAATTCCACTTGATCATGGTGAATGATTCTTTTAATGTACCGTTGGATTCAATTTGCTAATATTCTGTTGAGAATTTTTACATCCATGTTCATCAGGGATACTTGCTTTTAGTTCTCTTTTTTTAGTGGAGTCTGTCTGGTTTTGGAATCAAAGTAATCCTGACCTTGTGGATGAGTTTAGAAGGTTTCCTTCCATTTATATTGTTTGGAATAGTTTCAAAAGCATAGGTATTACCTCTTTAAATGTTTGGTAGAATTCCCCTGTAAAGCCGTCTGGCCCTGGACTTTTGTTTGTTGGGGGATTTTTGATTACTGATTCCATTTTTTTGCTGGTTATCCGTCTGTTTAAGTTTTCTATTTCTTCCTGTTTCAGTTTTGGTACTTTATATGTTTATCCATTTCTTCTGGATTGCACAATTTATTGGCATATAATTTTTCATAATATTTCCTCTCTTTTTTAAGTTTGTTTATTTTGAGAGAAAGTGAGTGGCGGAGGGCCAGAGAGAGGAAGAGAGAATCCCAAGCAGGTTCCACACTGGCAGTGTAGAGACCAATGCAGGGCTTGAACCCACAAACAGTGAGATCACGACCTGAGCTGAAACTAAGAGTCAGACACTTAATTGACTGAGCCACCCAAGTGTCCCTCATAATATTCTCTTATAATTATATTCCTGTGGTGTTTCATCTCTTTCATTTGTGATTGTATTTATTTAGGTTCTTTCACTTTTTGATAACTCTAGCTAGAGGGGTTACTGATTGTATTAATTTTTTCAAAGAACCAGCTCCTGATTTCATTGCTCTGTTCTACTGGGTTTTTTTTTTTGCTTGTGTATCATTTATTTATCATCTAATCTTTATTATTTCCCTTATTCTGCTGGCTTTAGGCTTCCTTGTTCTTTTTCTAGCTCCTTTAGGTATAAAGTTAGGTCGCTTATTTGAGATTTTTCTTGCTTCTGAGGTAGGCCTGTATTGCTATATACTTTCCTCTTATGATTGCTCTTGCTGCATCCCAAAGGTTTTGGGCCATCATGTTTTCATTTGTTTCTATGTATATGTGTGTATATACATGTGTGTATATGTATATACATATATACACACATACATTCTTTAGTAGGATGTTCTTTATTTTATTTATTTATTTTTTTTATTATTTCTAGCAGAGAGAGAGAGAGAGACAGCGTGAGCAGGGGAGGGTCAGAGAGAGGGAGTCACAGACTGAAACAGGCTCCAGGCTCTGAGCTGGCAGTCAGCACAGAGCCCGACGCGGGGCTCAACCCACGAACCGCGAGATCATGACCTAAGCGAAAGTTGGATGCTCAACCGACCAAGCCACCCAGGCGCCCCAGTAGGATGTTCTTTAACCTCCATGTATTTGTGGTCTTTCCAGATTTTTTCTTGTGATTAACTTTAAGTTTCATAATGTTGTGGTCAGATAATATGCATGGTATGATCTCAATTTTTTTGTATTTGTTGAGGCCTAACCTGTGACCTAGTATGTGATGTATTCTGGAAAAGTCCCATGTGCACTGAAAAAGAATGTGTATTCTGCTGTTTTAAGATAGAATATTCTGAATATATCTGTTAAGTCCATGTGGCCCATTGTGTCATTCAAAACTATTGTTTCCTTTTGATTTTCTGCTTATATGATCTGACCATTGACGTAAGTGGGGTCATGCTGCATGCTGGTGTATGCTGCATGCACTCTGATGCTGTGTTATGGCTGCTCTATCCCTCAGGTTATCCGTCTGTAGAGTTTCTCCTTGCCTGCAGTGCGGAGTGTTTGGATCTTGGCCAGAGTGTGGCAAGTGTTTACTAGGTTTGCTCTAGTCTGCTTAAGAGACCTGATGCTATTTCCATTAGCGCTGAAGATTTGGAGAACTCTGGTCAGCAGACTTGGTGCCTGCCGGCCTTTGTACTGGTCTTCTGGGGGAGGGGCCTGCTACGCTGATTCTCAGGCCACTTCCTGGAGGAAAGCAGTACCAGCAGAGTGCAGGGGGCTGGGGCTTGGCGCAAGCAGGTTAGGCAGCCAGTGTTGGTGCAGTGCTGTTTACTGAAGTTGGCTCATGCTGAGGAGCAGGGGAGGGAAATGGCACTAGCCAGCTCCTTTGTCCCTAGTGAGGGGAGTTTGTGCTTGCTGCTATCAGGGAAGACCTCCTAGAGGAGTGAATAATTTCCCCTCATGCATTCCTAGGTGTTTTTCAGATTGCTGTTTTCCCAATGTCTGTATCCGGGTTGCTTGCCTGTTTGGAGCAGCACAGAACACTTTGGGCTCTATCCCAGCCAGGCTGGCTGAGTTTTAAAACTCCAAACTTTAGGGACCTGGTGTGGTGGCGACCCGCACTGATCTTCTGGGGTGGGTCTTGGCTCGCTGGGGTCGATGCACATTTGACCCAGAAAGGCGGCTGCACCAGCACGCGGGAGCATGGAGTTTGGAGCAAACTGCACTGAAGAACCAGCGTCCAGGTTAGCCTCCCTCAGTAGGGGTCTCTGTGCCTATGTTGAGGGGCGGGGGAGGGAAGTGTTGCCCGCTGGCTCCTTTGTCCCCGGAGAGGCAAGCCACCTCTCTCAGATGTGCTCCAAAAAGGGCGAGAAGTCTCTCTCGGGGAGTCTCAGACAATCCTCAGGTCACGCAGTCTGCCCCTGGGTTACCTGCTCACCTCCTCTGCCGGAGCACTGCAGCACCCCGAGGGGTGGGCCCCAGCCGTGCTGTAGACCTCCGAAACTCCAGCCTTTGAGCTCCGCTGGTGGCAAAAACTCATGAAAATCAGCCCCTCTCACTTTCTCTGTCAGTGGCTTCGGGGAAGTGTCTTCCTAGTGTGATCCTGTGTGCTCCCCTAGTTCCCTCTCACCTGGTCCACAGGCTGGGCTCCTTCCCTCCACAGCACCCACTGTCTCTCCCCCAAACATCTCCGCACCTCCTACCTTTGATGATGTGGCCTCTTCTCTCCCTCAAGTGTAGTTTGTTCTGTCAGTCCTCGGATCTATTTCTTGGGTGTTCAGAATGACTTATCTAGCTGTGTTCAGGGGAGGAGACAAGCCTAGAGTCCACCTCCTATTCTGCAATCTTAGCTCCTCCCCCCCAAATCCCCTCACTTTAAATTTCTTTTTCCAGTTA
>NW_027530974.1:15615139-15620904 GCF_008692635.1 Crocuta crocuta
TGGCAGTCAGCACAGAGCCCGACGCGGGGCTCAACCCACGAACCGCGAGATCATGACCTAAGCGAAAGTTGGATGCTCAACCGACCAAGCCACCCAGGCGCCCCAGTAGGATGTTCTTTAACCTCCATGTATTTGTGGTCTTTCCAGATTTTTTCTTGTGATTAACTTTAAGTTTCATAATGTTGTGGTCAGATAATATGCATGGTATGATCTCAATTTTTTTGTATTTGTTGAGGCCTAACCTGTGACCTAGTATGTGATGTATTCTGGAAAAGTCCCATGTGCACTGAAAAAGAATGTGTATTCTGCTGTTTTAAGATAGAATATTCTGAATATATCTGTTAAGTCCATGTGGCCCATTGTGTCATTCAAAACTATTGTTTCCTTTTGATTTTCTGCTTATATGATCTGACCATTGACGTAAGTGGGGTCATGCTGCATGCTGGTGTATGCTGCATGCACTCTGATGCTGTGTTATGGCTGCTCTATCCCTCAGGTTATCCGTCTGTAGAGTTTCTCCTTGCCTGCAGTGCGGAGTGTTTGGATCTTGGCCAGAGTGTGGCAAGTGTTTACTAGGTTTGCTCTAGTCTGCTTAAGAGACCTGATGCTATTTCCATTAGCGCTGAAGATTTGGAGAACTCTGGTCAGCAGACTTGGTGCCTGCCGGCCTTGGTACTGGTCTTCTGGGGGAGGGGCCTGCTACGCTGATTCTCAGGCCACTTCCTGGAGGAAAGCAGTACCAGCAGAGTGCAGGGGGGTGGGGCTTGGCGCAAGCAGGTTAGGCAGCCAGTTGGTGCAGTGCTGTTTACTGAAGTTGGCTCATGCTGAGGAGCAGGGGAGGGAAATGGCACTAGCCAGCTCCTTTGTCCCTAGTGAGGGGAGTTTGTGCTTGCTGCTATCAGGGAAGACCTCCTAGAGGAGTGAATAATTTCCCCTCATGCATTCCTAGGTGTTTTTCAGATTGCTGTTTTCCCAATGTCTGTATCCGGGTTGCTTGCCTGTTTGGAGCAGCACAGAACACTTTGGGCTCTATCCCAGCCAGGCTGGCTGAGTTTTAAAACTCCAAACTTTAGGGACCTGGTGTGGTGGCGACCCGCACTGATCTTCTGGGGTGGGTCTTGGCTCGCTGGGGTCGATGCACATTTGACCCAGAAAGGCGGCTGCACCAGCACGCGGGAGCATGGAGTTTGGAGCAAACTGCACTGAAGAACCAGCGTCCAGGTTAGCCTCCCTCAGTAGGGGTCTCTGTGCCTATGTTGAGGGGCGGGGGAGGGAAGTGTTGCCCGCTGGCTCCTTTGTCCCCGGAGAGGCAAGCCACCTCTCTCAGATGTGCTCCAAAAAGGGCGAGAAGTCTCTCTCGGGGAGTCTCAGACAATCCTCAGGTCACGCAGTCTGCCCCTGGGTTACCTGCTCACCTCCTCTGCCGGAGCACTGCAGCACCCCGAGGGGTGGGCCCCAGCCGTGCTGTAGACCTCCGAAACTCCAGTCTTTGAGCTCCGCTGGTGGCAAAAACTCATGAAAATCAGCCCCTCTCACTTTCTCTGTCAGTGGCTTCGGGGAAGTGTCTTCCTAGTGTGATCCTGTGTGCTCCCCTAGTTCCCTCTCACCTGGTCCACAGGCTGGGCTCCTTCCCTCCACAGCACCCACTGTCTCTCCCCCAAACATCTCCGCACCTCCTACCTTTGATGATGTGGCCTCTTCTCTCCCTCAAGTGTAGTTTGTTCTGTCAGTCCTCGGATCTATTTCTTGGGTGTTCAGAATGACTTATCTAGCTGTGTTCAGGGGAGGAGACAAGCCTAGAGTCCACCTCCTATTCTGCAATCTTAGCTCCTCCCCCCCAAATCCCCTCACTTTAAATTTCTTTTTCCAGTTATCCTGTTTTGGATTTTTGAGAGGCACCTGAGTGGCTTAGTTGGTTGAGAGAAGGACTCTTCTGAAAAAAATTGTTTTTAATGTTTATTTTTGACAGAGAGAGAGAGAGAGAGAGCATGAATGGGGGAGGAGCAAAGAGGAAGACACAGAAACTGAAGCAGGGTCCAGGCTCTGAGCTGTCAGCATAGAGCCTGACCTGGGGCTCGAACCCACGAGCCTGTAGGTTCATGTGAGATCATGACCTGAGCCAAAGTCTTCTGCTTAACTGACTGAGCCACCCAGGCACCCTGTGAGTCTGACTCTTGATTTTGGCTCGGGTCATGATTTCAGTTTCGTGAGTTTGAGCTCTGAGTTGGACTCTGTGTTGCCAGAACGGAGCCTGCCTGAGATTCTCTCTCTCTCTCTCTCTGCCCCTCCCCCACGCGTACTCGTCTCTCTCAAAATAAACTTTAAAAAATTTTTAAAGTTTCATTTTATAAGCTTCAAGAGCTTTGAGCCCCTTTTATTTCCAAACATTGGGCTGTGTATCACATTTTAATAATAAAATAATCCTACCATTGTCAGTATCTTCAGAAAAAAATCCTATGGACTCTTCTTTTGTTGGCAATTTTCTTTCAAAAGCTAGTCATTAAAATCACTTGCCTTAATAAGTAAAAATATGCTTGAATTTCCTAAGATTCACTCCCTATGTTGAGCAAAACCGTCAAATATATTCATGTGCTTGCACCTCTAAGAAGCAAATCTGAAAAGAATCAAATGTGGAAACATAACTATAAATAGAAACATAATTAATAGTTTGTGATCATTTGCCTCCCCCAGGAATATTGGTGCAGTTTGTTTACTGGCCATAACTCACATATTGAAATAATCCTAGTATTTTCACTTTTTTATTAATACCTGTTTTATTCCATGAAAATGTGGGTTTCTTTTTGACTCTATTACTTCCTATATCCAGTCATAAGTTCTAGTTAGCTCTGCTTTGGTCCATGGCCTCAGCTATGTAACTCCCAACTAGCTATGGAAGTTTAAAAATATGTCTACAAATTCTTAGATATTCCTCTTTTCAAAACGAAGAGCCTAATTTCCTTCCCCCTTCAGTGGGGGCTGGTCCCGTGCCTCACTTTAATGAACAGAAAGTGGTGGGAGTGACAGAGTGTGACTTGTGAGTCTAGGTCATAAAAGTCAGTGTGGCTTCTGTTTGTCCCGCAGGACCATTCCCTGGGGATGCCAGCTACCATGCCATGAGGTCAAGCAGCGTGAAGGGGTCCATACGGCGAGGAAGCGCCAGCTTGCCAGCTGTAAAAGTCATCCTACAAGTGTGTCCTCCAGTCCCAAGCAAGTCTTCAGATGACTGCAGCTCTGACATCTTGACTACCACCTCTGAGCCACTGTGGCCAGAACTACCTAGAAATACCCATTCCTGAATTCTGGACCCACAGAAACAATGTGAGATGTTTATTATTGTTTTAAGCCACTGAGTTTCAGAGTACTTCAATTTGCAGCAATAGATAATGAATACTCTAGCTTTCTCACAAATATATACCTTATATATAAAAGGGCAAGGGGACAATGTAGGAAATTGGCATCCATATCATCATTAAGACAGTACTGAATGAAAGTGGTGCCGGGATTAGATCTTACAGCCTCATTCTTGGTGAAATGCTCCTTTCTTGGCAGTTGCTATGGCTAGTATTTTAACTCTGGTGTTTTTAAATAGCTTGGCTCATTTGTGGTTGACCATACGCTAGGTATGAATTATGCTGATTCAGACAAGGGTGACTAACCAGTTACATGAAGGCCTGGCTTTTGGCTCAGATTTTTAGTCAAGGAAAAACACATCTACTCTTCCGGGCTATACCCAGAAAGCCATTCTAGACTAAGTAAAGACAAACTATAACAAAGAAATGTAAGGGCATCTTGGTATGGTTTGGTTTAGGTGGGTATTTAGAAAAGGCCGGCCCCAAATAATAGTTTGAAGTTGTTATAAACATCCATGTGTTCCAGTTTTAAAATCTAGCGACAGATGTTTTAGGTTATGTGAAAGGGTCAAGTTGGTTTATGCTTTTCTAAAACCAAACTGGACCTTTCTTTTTCCTCTCCAAGTTGATTTTCTTCCAGAGACTCCAACTTCAAAACTTACCTCTTTCTTCGTAGAACATTCATTGTTCTATCAATCAGCCTCTGAGAGTCTTCGTGAAGAGGGTCCCCTAAGAATTCAGGAATTCCTTTCTCAGGGACAATCTGGTGCTGAGAAAATCTATGGTTAGCTTCAGGATGGTGGCCGTTGCCAACTGGGCTCAGATTACGGTGACTGGGGCACTCAAACCATCTTCTGGAATCACAGTCTTCGAAGAGCTGTGTGCAATGACACAGGCACCTAGTGAGCCTCACAGAGGGGAAACAGAACTTTTTCCAAGAACACACAGAGGTGAGTGTGTGTCCAAGCAGATCTGAAAGATAAAGACTAAGTTTTCTTCCAACTTAAATTAACTCACTGTATCTAGGGGGAAAAACTGACCATTTAGTGGCACTCAGATCTACAATGATCTTTCCTCTTACCTCAGGGGATTAGAAACAAGTGACAAGCAGGTTAAACTTTAGAATTTAGAATTTTGTTTTCATTCGAGTTCGTACTATTTTAAAGGGCAGAACTTGCCTGCTGGCATGGCCTTCTGGAGGCTTCTACTTTCCAGGCTGTCCACAAGCGGATGCTGCAGTAACCCCCAGCTGCCTGCAGGGGCGCTGCTGGGCTTCAGAACACACTGCTTTCCCTCCAGGTTGGAGTGCCTGAGTATTACAGCTGATTTGTTATTTTTCAATGTAGGAGGTAGGCTCAACAGTATGGAAAGAAACTTGTGCTCGTGTTACTGTAATACGCAAGCTCAAGGGTGAATGCAAAAATTCTCTACGTGACTGTGCCCTGGTGGCATATTTTTCTATTTTTACCTCTTTTCATTCCAGAAAAGCCAGCAAGAACTCTTATTCAATCACATCTTCTTTCAGGACTTCTTAATGACCAGAGAGCTTTACTTTTTAAAAATAAAGATTAATTATGTCATTAGTTGTCTTTCCTCCCTCCCACCCCCAAACTGTTCTAAAGCTTAAATATTGTAGGAGTACCTGGGTGGTTCAGTCAGTTAAGCATTTGACTCTCGATCTTGGCTCAGGTCATGATCTCACGGTTCCTGGGATCAAGTCCCACATCAGGCTCTGGGCTGATAGCGCAGGGTCTGCTTGGGATTCTCTCTCCCTCTCTCTTTGTCCCTTCCCCGCATGTGCATGCATGTGTGCGCACCTGTTCTCTCTCTAAATAAATAAGTAAACTTTAAAAAAGGCTTAAATTACAATATTTATTGTTATTAATAGTTCATTGTAATTGTTAAAGTAAGTACGGACTAAAGCAGGATAAGCAGAAGTCTTATCTTGCTATTACTTAACTCTAAAGGTATTTTTATGAAGTCATTCTTCCCAAAAGCTGGTGCCCTAGAAACACAAGGCTACATTTTTGCTATGATAAAATGTGTGTCCAAATAACCATAAACAAATGTGAGGACACTAGTAATATTGTACTTTGGAAATCAGCTGTCAAACACACTTAACTGGTTTTAGCATATTGGATAGTTTGCTCTTCCCCAGTTATAATGACAAAGTCGATGACCAAATACCATTGATCTCATTCCACAGTAGAAGGAATGACAGCTTGCTCATTTTGTCTTGAATTCTACTTGTAGTCATCATTTATTTAAATATTAAATAACTGTCTTCCTCCCTCAATTCTATGCTATAAAATTCAAATTACTATAGGCCTTCCCTGCTCTCTACTTTCTCCTGGAAGTCTACGAAAGACACTCGTCTGTCCAGGACAAGCTATATCTAATTCTTTCTATTATTAA
>NW_027530974.1:15621148-15696782 GCF_008692635.1 Crocuta crocuta
TTTTTCTGTTTTTAAATTGTTTTTTTTTTTTTTTTTTTTTGAGAGGCAGAGCATGAGCGGGGAAGGGGCAGAGAGAGAGAGGGAGACACAGAATCTGAAGCAGGCTCCAGGCTCTCAACTGACCACACAGAGCCCGATGCGGGGCTCGAACCCGCGGACTATGAGATCATGACCTGAGCAGAAGTTGGACGCCTAACTGGCAGAGCCACCCGGGAGCCCTGACTACGTCTAATTCCTGCCCTGTTCAGAAAAGCTATTGTGAGCACTGGAGATTTTTCTAAAAACGTTGTGCGCTACCCTTGTAAGGTAAGCCTTTCGCAGTCAGCTCTCGCTAGCCACTCTGTCACAGGGCAGGACAGACACTGTCACTTACTCTCTCAAAGGCTCATCTGTGTGCAGGGGCCATGCGCCACACACCTTGTTCTGTCTACTGCAGGTGACGCACTGGTCAGTCTGGAACCGGAACCCGTGAGACTCCGCACAGCCCCGTCTGTACTCTGGAGGTGCCCCGTCGTCAGAGTCTTGCTGTTCCGTGCCATGTAATTGGACGTGGCACAGGAGGAGAGTGACGGAAGCAGGGGCTGAATCCAGGATCTGTCACCCTCCCACTCACCTGCCGCTCTGACCTCGGTTTTCCATCATCAAACACTTAATAAATAATAGCAGCCTCTACGGCACCCACCGCTGTGAGGATTAAGCAAGATGCTATGTATCAGAGGCTGGGAACAGTGCCTCATATGCAGTGGACGCTCAGAGAATGCTGGCTGTTACTATTACCGTGACATGTATGTACCTACACATATGGGAGATTAGATCTGAAGCTAATTGGCAGAGTTATTAAAGACAAACAACTGATGTTTTAAAATCTGAATTAGACAGTCTGTATTCTAACACACACACGCACACACAGACACACACACACAATCTGTACCAATTAAATACAATAAAGTTGAAAGGGGATATAAATTACAATTTTCCTTTTTTTTTTTTAAAACAGACAATAGCAAAATACTACAGTCGGCTCACTATACACCAAAGTTGTCAACAGCAGCTTCTCATTAAAGTCTCCAAAATCTTACTCACGGCTAAGAACTGAAAAGAAAAACTTAAGAGAATGTACACATTCTCTCTCTCCCACAACACATTTATTGCTGTACATCCGCACCGATTTTACAGGCATCTACGTACAGAACGGGCGCAAGAACTACTTCCGTAAAAATTCCCACACACGTAATCCTTCGGCGTCTCCTTCGACGTTAGCAGAACTCTGCGAATGAAGATGTGGACACCAGGGCCCTCTGATGCAGACACGGTGAAGCCGGCACCTGTGAACTTAATAGCTCATCCCACGCCTTCAGTGTTTTCCAGAACTGGAGTAAAATTCACAACAGCAAAACCACACGACGAAACCTACCGATCCCAAACGAAAAACCACAAAAAAGACAAAATCAGCATCCCCTCCCCTCCCCAAAGCCAACTCCCAGGCATGTCCTTCTGTTCTCTGAACAGTAATACTGCTCTCCGAATTCCGCCTGCCTGGCTGGCCCGACCACAACCACGGAGGAAGCAAGGCTGGAGTCAGGCCCGAGGCATCGTCGACAGTCACAATACACTGTCATGTCAGCAGGTGGTGGGCCAGGTGGAAGACTGAGGAACACAGCTGTGAGACTTTTCAGTGTGCTTTAGAGGAAACAGGACAGAGAACGGCTACATGCGGCCTGGCGGCCAAGAGGAGTGTGGCACCAAGCTCGCAGTCACACGGATATGTACACACAGAACGAGGGGACAGCAAAAACGTTCAGTCTTATGGAAGTTCTTTGGTTGTAAAGAACGGCATTCTGTAACCTTTTCTGCAAAAGGGATTTGCAACCTCATTCTCAGGCAATCATATCTTTTTCATCTGCTCATGTGTAAGAGATTACCTAAGTGGTTCTGTAACGAAGTCCAGTACCTTAGGATTTTCTAGAAACCACTTTTATCTGCATTTTCATGTGCAGTCTTATCTGTCTCTGAACAGACTTCCTATAGATATACATTTCATATACATCATATATATTATTTATAAAAAAAAAAAAGAGCATTGACTCCAGATTCTACAGTAAGAACTGATTAAAACTGTACAATAATAAAGTCTGTTTGAATCTGTGGCGGTGTCTACACAGTGGGTGTGTGTAGGAGGAAGTGCAAACAAAAATACTGCCACTTAATTCAATCCAGGATTTTCGGTTCTCTGGCTTTCCGGAAAAAGCAGAAGCTGCCGATTCACCCGACTGACAAAGTGCCGGCTTCTCCCAGCTCGAGAGGAGAAGGCAGGGGCCCCATGAAGCACACGGCTTCTCCACGCTGGTCCGGGGTCCCGGCTGGGCCGCAGCATGTGTTACAGATGGGGCTGGTGCTTCCACGAGGCAGACGGGAACAGACGCCGTGGTCTGCCAGCAGGTGCTCACTCCCTTTCACCGAGTGCTCGTGCTCCCCTGGAATGCAGACGCTGGTGAGCTCAGGCTCCCCATCCCCCCACCCCATCCCCATCCCCAAACACCAGCGTGCACGCACGCGCACACACACACACCAAGTACGCATGGGGCCCACTCTCAGCCAGACGTCACCCACCCCACACCTGGGGCTCTCCCTGAAGGCACCCACAGGATGCACTTTATTATGGAATCCGGTTCTAGGGTTTACACTAGACAAGGGAGAAACCTTGTCCCAAGGTGAAGCTTCTAGCAAAAGTGATGGCAGCAAGACCCAACGTTAAAGTAAAAAACTGTTGTCGTAACCTACTAAAACCAGATGGTATTACAACAAAAATAATAAAGTAATATAAAAAAAATCAACCATAATCCCACATCACCCTGTGTAAGTGACCACACTGAAATGTTAAGGGCTAGTATGAAAAGGAGCAGAGCTTGTGGGGGAAAAGCCACCAAACCAGAATAACTTCCTCAGCAAAGTAGAGACCGATGGCCTCATATCTTTCTAGATTATCTTTCCAGTTCTGTCTGCTCTTTGTTTTGCTAAATTCTGGCCCTCCCATTCCCCTCATTCAGTTGCAGTGGGCGTGAGACGAAAACAGTGACCCTGGATGGAAAGAAATGGTGGCTTTCAGGAGCCGAGCCCCCAGAGGTGGATAATCTCTCATTTATATAATTTGCTGTTTTCTTTAGGACTGTCAGGAAACATCCACTTTGTTCCATTAGTTTAGGAATGAAACTAAAAAATTAACCTATTAAACTATAAAATTAAACATTATAACCAACCTGGTAACTTCCAAAGCCCAAACTTCAACTGCTCTGGGAATTTACCTATACTTCCCCCAAACATGCTTTTACCTATGGGCACCAAATGACGTTTAAAAAAAAATTCTTTTTTAATGTTTCTTTAGTTTTCAGAAAGAGACAGAGTGCAAACAGGAGAGGAGCAGAGAGAAAGGGAGACATAGAATCCAAAGCAGGCTCCAGGCTCTGAGCTTGTCAGCACAGAGCCTGACGTGGGGCTCGAACCCATGGACCATGAGATCATGACCTGAGCCGAAGTCAGACACCCAACCGAGTCACCCAGGTGCCCCAAATGATGGTTTTTTAAGTCAATTCTACAATTCCTGCCTCCCTTCCCCTACATCCCTTTTTAACACCTCTGAGATTGGGATGTGTCTTACACATCTACTAATGTGAAGTGGTTTCTTTTTTTTTTTTGAAATGTTTATTTCTAGGAGACAGAGAGAGAGACAGCGTGAGCAGGGGAGGGTCAGAGAGAGAGGGAGTCACAGACTGAAGCAGGCTCCAGGCTCCGAGCTGGCAGTCAGCACAGAGCCCGACGCGGGGCTCGAACCCACGAACCGCGAGATCATGACCTCAGCGAAAGTCGGACGCTTAACCGACTAAGCCACCCAGGCACCCCTAATGTGAAGTGGTTTCATTGGAAGTATTTTTTGTAATGATACCCAAAACAATGGTTTATCTAGTATTTTTAGAAGTCACAGATTTCACCAAATACAGTCGATGCTACCTGACTGCCTTGGGATAGCCAGTAATTAAACATCTCAGAGAATAATATGAGATTGAATGATCTTTGCTCATGTGAAAGCTTAATTTGTCACCAACCCACATGCCAGTTAGAAAGCCACTGGTCCAGGGCTTCTGGGTGGCTCGGTCAGTTAAGTGTCCGACTTTGGCTCAGGTCATGATCTCATGGTTCGCGGGTTCAAGCTCCACGTCTAGCTCTGTGCTGACATCGCAGAGCCTGGAGCCTGCTTCAGATTCGGTGTCTCCCCACCACCTCTGCCCCTCTCCTGCTCACGCTCTATGTGTCTGTTTCTCTAAAGTAAAAAATAAATAAACTTTAAAAAGTTATATATATATATATATATCTAAAAGCCACTGGTCCTCATATTCCACTGTCCCATGTGACACAGCACAGAGCTGGCTGGATGGCGCCCAGCGGTGGATGTGAGCTTGCTCTCCAGTGAGCCCATCTTCCCTGTCAGAAGCACTGAGTGAACCTCTCCTACTAAGTCCAGTGGTGAAGCGCCTCTGGGGCTCGGGGCACAATCAGGCAGGCTCCCCAGCAGTACGGGACACAGAGGACTGCCTCTAGAATGCATTACCTGGTCTTTCTCTGCCGAGGAATGCAGCTGGGCGGGACCCTGCGGCCCATCCGAGATACTCTTCCTGTCCATTTTATTGGGTAGGTTTCTTCGACTTGAAAGCTCTCCAGAAGAATCTGTCAAACCGTCAAAATCCTTCCCATCGGACACACCCATAAACTCTGTGAAAGAATGGTCCTCAAGGATATCTGTGGTGTGCTCTATGGTCACTTCCCTGGGGTAAAACTCTCTGGCTGGCTGGCCGTCTCGGCCGGAGCAGGCATCTTGTCCGAAACAGGAGCCAGTCCTACAGAGTGTTTTGGAGTGTTTCTCAGGGATGCTGTGGGGTGATGGGCTCCCTTTGGCTAAGGCACTGTTTTCCTTGAGTGGCACCATAATTATCTTCTCTTTAACCAAGGCTCTCTCTAGTTCTGTCAACTCTTTGTTTGAGGACGGTCTGAAATCATGCACCAGTGACGGTCCGTAATGCTCACTGGAGTCCGTATCCTTTGTGTGAATGGCTAGCTGGTCTGAGCTGTCACTAGAAGGGACCGCCATGTCGGACAGAGTGGCGTTGGAGGCACTGTGGGAAAAGTAGCCGCTGGTAATACTGCTGGTGGTAGGGCTACGGGACACTTCTTTCTCCAAGACCCTTGAGTTCACCAAATCTACTTTTGAAGAAAACCACTCCCTGTTCTCCAAGCTGGCATTGTAAACACTGAAGTCCGCAAACTCCACAGGCACATAAGGCTGGGAACTTATCAGCTTCCTGTTAAGAGCCTCCAGATCATTTTCCTCCTCCTCAGAGTCCTATGGTAATGAAGCAGAAGTCACTCATTAGTTCCTTATGGAGACATTATTGTTGAGACAAGTTTTAAATACATTCCTATTAAAGGCATTCATATTCGCATGTGTAGTGTTCTTATTCTTCTTTCTTCCTGAGTTTGGTTAAATCTTGTCACCTATGGTGGACACAAGTACATTATTCTCAGAGATCTGTGAGCTAAACCCATGATTGCCTATACATAGGAGATTTATTTCTTCTGTGCTCACTCACTGCTAATTAGAAATGTTTCCTTGGGGCGCCTGGGTGGCTTAGTCGGTTAAGCGTCCGACTTTCGCTTAGGTCGTGATCTCACGGTTCGTGGGTTCGAGCCCCGCGTTGGGCTCTGTGCTGACTGCCAGCGCAGAGACTGGAGCCTGTTTCAGAGTCTGTGTCTCCCTCTCTCTCTGACCCTCCCTTGCTCACGCTGTCTCTCTCTATCTCCTAAAAATAAATAAAAATATTAAAAAAAAAAAAAAGAAATGTTTCCTTCCCTGGTTTAAGTGCAGTGGACTCCTAATTAATTTTAACTGATGATTAGTTTTCAGTTGTGATGTTTCCCTTTGCCAATTAAATGAGGAGAGGGACAGCCAAGGGCAGAGAAGAGCTGCTGTGTCTTTTGTTCTTACGATCCTCCTTTGGGAAGCCAAGTGCAGGTAAGTAAGGTAATTTGTATACGGTTTCTGAGCTATTTTATGGGGAAGGGAGGACAGTAAAATAAAGATATCAACAGTGAAAAGGTCAATGAACATGATTTCATCACACATTCCCAGTGTTACACTAAACGCTGTAAGGCTATAAAACACTACCAGTAGGTCTAACAATGAACACTTTCTAGAGTTTTGGAGAATTATGGATAGAGAATTTGGCCAGAAGGTGAGGAAGATACTGAGGTTTAAATGAAAATCTCCTTTGTCGAGTAGTGTTTGTTTATAAAAACTGGTATATATGCCGAAGTGGGTACTCTCCACTCCCCAGTCTGTCTCTTTTGTATTTGGTAGAAACCAATATAAAACATGTAGAAGTTTTATGTTCAAATAAAAATAAATGACGAGGAGCACCTGGCTGGCTTGGTCAGTAGAGCATGCTGCTCTTGATCTTGGGGTCGTGAGTTTGAGCCCCACGTTGGATGTAGAGCTTACTTAAAAAGAAAAACAATGATAACACTTTCTAGTCATTTTTAATTAACCTCATAAACAAATCTTCCTCTTCTCTGAAAACATGTCTTTCATTCTATGAGTATTCGTCAAGCATCCACTGTATGCCAGTCATTGTCCTAAGAACTGGGAATGCCAATATTGAGCCAAACCAGGCATGGGTCCTGCCCTCATGGAGTTAGGACTTTGGGTCCTTGCTCTTAGAATGATACTGGACCCTGTTTTGGTGGGTGGAAATTTCATTTGGTATAATAACAAGGAGACTGTAAATACCTGGAACCAAAACATTAGCCTTACTCATTAAAGAATCATTTCAAAAGGCTGAGGGGAGAGAGAGGGTGGAGAAGGTGAAGAAAAACATGATCGAAGGATATGAGAGATGGTAGTTCACAAATTAACATAAATTTCATCTACTGAATTTTACAGTAATAACTTCTTTTGCATAAGATGCTAAATAACTAAATAAATACCTTAATAGTCTTCAGTGCTCCTTAGTTTTTAAAATAACTTGAATATAAGTTATGGAAAAGCATCAGTTGTCTTAATTCCATGGCTATTAATCAAAGGTAAGGGGCACCCGAGTGGCTCAGTCGGTTGAGCCTCCGACTTTGGCTCAGGTCATGATCTCGCAGTTTGTGAGTTTGAGCCCAGAATTGGGCTCCATGCTGACAGTGCAGAGCCTGCTCAGGATTCATTCACTCCCTCTCTCTCTGCCCCTCCCCCACTTGCACTTTCTCTCTCAAAAATAAATAAACTAAAAAAAGCAAAAACAAAAAAACAAAAATCAAAGGTGAATGACTATCAAGTATCACTGATAAAAATTCCAGAAATTAGCAAAACAAATTTTTTGGCAACACTAATCTCACCACCTTATTTTTAGCTAATCAAGCAGCATTATTAAAAAAAAGGGGGTTGGGGGGAAGTTTGGAAAGGAGCAAAGATTAGACAGAATTCAATCTGTAGCTTTTGCCCATATTTTCTTGATTCTCTACTAGGCATATTTATTGGTTTTTTAAAAAATTTTTAAAGCTTATTTAGTTATTTTGAGAGAGTGAGAGTAAGAGAGAGAGAGAGAGTGTGTGTGTGCATGATCAGGGGAGGGACAGAGAGAGGGAGAGAGAAAATCCCAAGCAGGCTCTTCAATGTTAGCACAGAGCCCCATGTAGGGCTCCACCTCATGAACCATGAGATCATGACCTGAGCCAAGATCAAGGATTGGATGCTTTAAAAAAAAATTTTTTTTAAATGTTTATTTATTTTTGAGAGAGAGAAAGAGAGACAGAGAGAGTGCATGAGTGGGGAAGGGGCAGAGAGAGAGAGGGAGACACAGAATCCAAAGCAGGCTCCAGGCTCTGAGCTGTAAGCACAGAGCCCAATGTGGGGCTAGAACCCAAGAACCATGAGAATCATGATCGGAGCCAAAGTCAGATGCTTAAACAACTGAGCCACCCAGGCTCCTCAAGAGTCGGATGCTTAGCTGACTGAGCCATCCAGCTGTCCTTCTACTTGACATGTTTGACTCAAAATTGAATTTCTAGTGCTTACATTTCTTTTCTTTTTCCTTCCTTCCTTCCTTCCTTCCTTCCTCCTTCCTTCCTTTCCTTCCTTCCTTCCTTCCTTCCTTCCTTCCTTCCTTCCTTCCTTCCTTCCCTCCTTTCTTTTTTAAAGTAAGCTCTATACCCAATGTGAGGCTCAAACTCATGACCTCAAAATCAAGAGTTGCATGATTTACTAACTGAGCCAGCCAGGTGCCCCTCCCCCCTTATATATTTTTTTTTTATTTCAGCTGGCAAAGAAATATAAGTCCCCAAGCCCTGGAGTCTTTGATGCAATTAATTACTGAAAAGTTAGTAGTTGAAAAGAAAACCAAATCTTAATATGAGAATTAGTAATTTGGAGCCCTTTTTATGCCTGAAGTTATTTCTTCTCAAGACTGAGGAAAGACCTCTCATCCTAAAACACAACTTTGCTGAATGAAATATTCAATCATAGTTTACTGTGTAGAAACAGGTATTCCTAAAGGACTAGAAGGAGCTTAGTGAAACTGAAGAGTATACAAAACCACCAAGAGTTTAAGTTCAAATAGGGATTAGTACATAGTGTTGCACTTGGGATGGGACTGGGGGAGGGAATGACCCGAGCAAGAGGCTAGAGGAGTTGGGACAAGTTATCCAAAAAAAAAAAAAAAAAGAAAGAAAACTCAGTAGAGATTAAGCATTTCCTAACATGTAAACAGACTGAAGGTTTATTGAGTCATTGCCTTTAAGGAGAAAAAAGAGGACTTAAAACTGGCTTAAACTGTGCCATAAGGGAATTTGGTTAGATAGACTTTCTATTCCAGAAATATTTATCACTGTATCTTCAAGGACACTAAGCTAAGCACCTTCCTACTATGTCTTAAGGACCAGAAGGTTTAAGACCCTACCTAAAAGTGACCCATGAAGTCAAGTTCTCAAGCCTCTCAACAGCTACAGTCTTCATGATTTGACTTTTGCAATTCAGTGCTTTTCAGAAGGACTGTATCAGCCTCGGGCCCCAGTACTTCTGTCCATGGTACTAAAAGGCAGGCAGCCTTTCTTAGAAACCGCAGCAACAGGGCGATTGAAACTGCACTATTTTGGGGAGCACCTGGAGTCAGCCCAATTCTGCTGAGGGATGACGAAGCCTTTGTTGTTATGCTCTCAATACCTGCGAGACTTTGGGCAAGTCACTCAGCTGTAAAATGGAGAAATAAACTATACGCTATCTATGCAAGACCCAAGAGAGGGAGAAGTGATTTCCCTTCTAATTGTCTCTTTGCTTAGTGACTTAAAAAGATAGTTTCCAAAGGCATATTGTTGCCTCTGTGTCATTCAAACAAGACATGAAGTACATTTGTGTATCTTTCCAAACTGATCAGACAACAAACCCTGCTTTAAGAATCAGCCTCAGTATGCTGATTAGCTCAGTCTGTTAATATCTGACTCTGGATTTGGCTCACATCATGATCTCACAGTTTGTGGGTTTGAGCCCCACATCAGGCTCTGTGCTGGTGGTGCAGAGCCTGCTTGGAATTCTCTTTCTCCCTGCCCCTCTCCTGCCTGCGTGAACATGCTTTCTCAAAATAAATAAACTTAAAAAAATTTTTTTAAAAGAATCAAGCCTAGCTATATTTAACTATATTCTATGTGACATTATCAAAAATTATTTCAAACTCTATTGATCAGACTGAACCACTGATTCACCCTCTGATTTTTCAAGAGTGGAAAAGGAAAGAGAGTGAATGGGGAACAAAGGGATAAAGCAGTTTATGTCCATTTGTAAGAGGAAAAATAAAATGAAAGCTTCCTGAAGAGAACTAGAACCTCAGATCAAGCAAGCAATACCCTTAAAATCTACCAAAACATCCTGGAAAAGCCACTATCTGAAATGAATCAAACAGTTAAATAGTTTTTTTTTTTTAATTTTTAAATGTTTTTTAATTTATTTGTGAGAGAGACAGAGAGAGAGAGAGACAGTGTGAGCAGGGGAGGGTTAGAGAGAGAGAAGGAGACACAGAATCTGAAACAGGCTCCAGGCTCTGAGCTAGCTGTCAGCACAGAGCCTGATGCGGGGCTTGAACCCACAAACCGTGAGATCATGACTGAGCCGAAGTCAGACACCCAACCGACTGAGTCACCCAGGCGCCCCCAGTTAAATAGTTTCAGAGATGAAGAGTTCAGAGACAGATTTCTTTTTCTTTTTTTACTAAAAAAAAAAAAACCAAAAAAACAAAAAAAAAAACCAAAAAAAAAACCTTTTAAAAAAGTTTTATTTATTTAAGAGTTTCTACATCCAACGTGGGGCTAAAACTAATGATTCCCAAGATTAGGAGTCACATGCTCTTCTGACTGAGTACCCAAGAGCCCCTCTTTCACTTTTAAAAAAAATGTATATTTTTTTTATTTTAAGAGACAGAGGCAGGAAGGAAAGATCTCGAGTCAGGGAGGAACAGGGAGAGAGAGAGAGAATCCCAAGCAGGCTCTGCACTGTCAGCATGGAGTCTGAAGCAGGGCTCAAACTCATGAACCATGAAATCATGATCTGAGCTGCAGTCAGATGCTCACCTGACTGAGCCACACAGGAACCCCTCTTTCTCCTTTTTAAAAGATTTTGTTGTTATTGTTCTGAGCCAGATTTCTTGTTTTTAAACTTTTTAGTGTTTGTTTATTTTTGAGAGAGAGACAATGCGTGCGTGCATGTGAGTGGGGAAGGGGCAGAGAGAGAGTGGGAGACACAGACTCCAAAGCAGGCTCCAGGCTCCAAGCTGTCGGCACAGAATCCAACGTCGGGCTCAAACCCATGAACCATGAGATCATGACCTGAACTGAAGTCAGACGCTTAACCAATGAGCCAATGAGTCATCCCAATTTTGAGCCAGATTTCTGAGAGTAGAGGCAGTTCTCTCAAGATTCCAGCAAGAAAAATGGTACCCTCAAACCCTACCCAGTAGACTTCAAGGTGTGTGTAACCGCACAGAGGCTAAGTGCTGCTTGAGAATTGCTGGCTTAAGAGAAGCCTGTTGCATCCTACCTTCTGCTAGCTACAAGTCCTGAGAGGGGTTTTATGTAAAAATAATACAAGGAAAGTAAAGAAAATAACAAAGAGGCAAACTCTGTCAACAGTGGCACCATCTGCTGGGTAGTCCCAGAAGGTCATCCAGAAGCCTCCTGACGGGTGTTCTACCAGAAAGGATCGTTACCCGAGGTTTACATTTACTACCCGTACATCATGGTAGTAGGTTCCACTTCATCCAACAGATTCAACCAGCCAGAGAGCCAGAGAGTTTGAAGGGGTCACAAACTAGCCAGTTGGCCTTTTTAGTCCATGCTGCAGCCTTATTAATCAAGCAGGAAGAGGTCAAGTAAGTGACTGAGCAATGTATTAGGATTCAGAGATGCAGGTGCTGACGTTCACCCTCTTCTCCAGCAGGAACTATGATGGAGACTTGGGATTGAGGGGCAGGGAGGACACAGAGGCAATGGTGGGGAGAGGGACACAGGGGAGGGGGAAGTGGTGCCTTTTCTTCTGTCCTCCACGGACAGGAAGAATGAGGAGGTCATTTCCTAAGGCGCGCGAGCTCTCCCAGCATGCAGGTGGGTGGCCAGGGGCATTCCCGGGTTAAGTTCCTGTTAGGTTCACACAGCGTGCAGCAGGAGCCCAATTTAGAACCGTTAGAGGACCTCACACCCATGAGTCTTTGGACGGGGTCTGACATGTGCAGCTGGGAAAGGAAACCTCCCACGGGCTGCCCACAGATCAGACTGTCCACAGATGTAAACATCGAGCAGCTCTGTCTTGCTCCAAGCGGCTTCACTTTTTCAAAGCCTAGGAAGCCCCAGGAAAGTGAAAGCGGAGACACAAGATAAGAGAACTGTTTCCAGGCCCGGGAATATGGTTTGTTTTTTATTTTATTTTATTTTTTAAAGTTATTTATTTTGAGAGAGGGAGGGAGAGAAGATCCTAAGCAGGCTCCGCACCACCAGCGCAGAGCCTGATGCAGGGCTTGACCCCACAAACCGTCAGATCATGACCTGAGCTGAAACCAAGTGTCAGATACTTAACCGACAGAGCCACCCAGGTGCCCTACAATTTGTTTTCTGAATTGAGGTATCACTTATAATCCCACGTGCCTGGTCTAACAGTGTCTTAAAAACGATTTTCAGATGTGCAATTTGAAAACCAAGAGCTGGGAAAGGGCGTTACGACCTACCTGTGGCCGAAATACAGATAAGCCATCCCAAGAGCCAGCCTGACACTGAGGGGTTGGGGCCTATTTTGCCGCCTGAGGTGCTGAGGCGGCAACAGGGGCAGTGAGGGTTTGCCACAGGGCTTAGCGGTAGCATCAGGCGACATGAAAGGAGCTTGATTTCAAACATACCCACAGCTAAGTGCACGATTACTCACTGCAAGTAAGTGCAACTCCTCTAGGTAGATTAACTTCAGAATCTGGGCAGTATGCAGAGACACATTAGAAAGATCCAGAATCAGTTAAAGTGATCTCTTTGTTACCCTTTTTAAAGACTAGAATCAGTAAGAGTGCCTTTTGCCCTTTTTCTAAGTGAGTCGATACTAAGCAAAAAAAAAAAAAAAAAAAAAAAAAAAAACNAAAAAAAAAAAAAAAAAAAAAAAAAAAAGAATGAACTTAGAAGAATCAAAGGTCACGGGCACATTCATGCAACATTTCATTACCAGTGATCACATTTTTTCTTTAAAAAAAAAAAAGAGAGAGAGGCTCAATACATTATCTTAATTTCTTCTTAAAGGATTTGGATGATTGTCTGTGAAAGGGCCTTAAAACCCACCACCAGGCAATATGACAGAAATGGTTCCGGAACTTACAATCTTCTTCTCACGTTTGCTATTGTGCTCTGGTGGCATGCTGCTGCCATTGCTTCCCGAGGGGACAATGCAGCCGGGGTTATGTGGCTGAGGTGGAGGCATGCTCTGCAAAGGTTAAGACACACAGATGCATCACACACAGAAGACGCCGACAGCCGAAATACACGGTTAAGTACGTGCAAGTTAGCAAAGCAACACAAACACTTATATTCCGTGTGAGTAGTGCAGAGATTTCGCAGGCCGAAGTTAAAACCACTGATGAAATCTGACAAGACTACACAGACTAATGGCAAATAGCATAACTGGCTTTATCAAACTAAAAAAAAAAAAAAAGCCCGTACTATTTTCCAAACACCTAGGGAATGTCTCTTTCTCACTTGGAATGTTTAAAAAAAAATACTTTGAAAAGCCATAAGCAGAAAGAAAATAACAGCAATAACAACACACAAAAACTTCCGGCGTGACCCTGTGTGACCCACACATGCCTAGACGCAGCACCCAGCTTGTTAGTACACACTGTCGCTGCTCCCCAGGCCGCACGATTCTGGTCTAGTTTACGCAGAACTCTGGTGCTTACCTCCTGGCTTAGAAGAGGCCTTGCTTCAAGAGCTATCCGTCTTTTATGTTCCTCTTTTACCGGCATTAGGGGTTTGAAAAACTTTGGCGGCTGAGGAGAGAACGCTTTAAAAGGACTGACTGTTAAGGCGTGAGGGTTCTCTGATGTACAACCTGGGGAAGACAGACAGGCGTGATTCACAGGCACAGAGCACTTTAACCAGCGCCCGGGAAACGCAGCCATCACCTAGCCAGAGGAGGATCTGGTGTAACACAGAAATTAACCTGCTAATATTTGGCTGAGGATTCAGAGGTGGGCAAGAATGGAGATGTTTCCACCAAGTCACAGACAGTCATCAAAGGGCTGGGCGGCATCGAAGGAAGCAGAAACTAAATTTTCTACCTTCTTTTCAAGATCTGGCTTGAAGTACCACCTATCAGACCGATTTCAGCTCAGGCTGATTTTCCATTGCTCTGAATTCCTGGACTCTATTGTCCCGTACCTGCATTTGGGCGCTTTATCATCTAATTTTCTATGTATCTCATTCCACGGTTAGATTTTAGGATCTAGAATGGTACCTTTTTGTACCTTTCACTGCATAGAGCAAGCAGAGGCTCAATAAACATTCAATGAACGGATCCTGTATAAATTTTCTTGCAAGCAACCTTTTCTCTCAAGCCACCCTGCTCCATAAGGCTAAGGAAGAACAATTCCTCTTTCCTGCTTTCACTCACTTCTGGCCTTTTGGGCCTCTTTTCCTCCTTCTGTATTTTTTTCCCCATTTCTCTGGTACAGTGTCATTTAGTAGGTAAAATAAGCTGATTTATGTATTCAAAGAATGCTGTTCCTTCCAGGGCACAGGGAGATTACATTAGGGAATAATGCTCTCACTGATCAACCTCATTTCTAGTATCATTTTTGAAACTGCTTTGGGAATCAAAAAATTCTTCTAAAAAAATCTTTTGAGTACAAAAATATCACACAGGTAGATATTCTTTTGTAAAGAATGAAGTCTAACCATAACATAGTAAGATTTGTGTGCGTCTCAAAACTGACTTCAAATTCAAGAAATGATGTAGGAAAAAGGATTTGAAAATTCTAACGTACTACACAAAAAGCCTATTATTATCTGGAAGATATACTGGCTACAAAGCAAAAAGAAATCAAATAAGTGAACATTTGACATGTTCTATTCAAGAAGACAGTTTAGAATCATCCAGCCCACTAGAATTTCAGGTTCCTATCTTATTACATGCCACCTATAAAAGGATTTCCCCCCATGCTTCTCCTAAGAAATTATAAAGAAACAACACAGAAAAACAATCTCACCACTACTTTCTTTACTCCTTCGAGGCGAATCCCTGGGTAAAGTTCCATAACAGGCTATATCTTGGTAACTGGAGCTGTAGTCAGACATGTCTAATTGGTTCTCTAGCCAACCCTACAAGGTAAAGACATGGGTTAGCTGTAATTAAACTCCTTTAAAATGAGAAACGAAGCCCAGATTTGAGTTTTGTTCTAATTTTTAAAGGCAGTATGTGCTCTTATTTTTATCATAAAATATTTCTGACATAAAGGTATGAATGACTGAATGACGTGACCAATACTGTCATACCCAAGATATAGCTAGAGTGTTCATGTTAATCCTGTATCATGTGTGTTCAAGATTGAATAGAGTAAAATCCCCTGTAGAGAACCCCTACAGTTCCATTCATTTTCCTTCCTCCCCAGAGGCAGCCACTTTGACAAATTTCGTGTGTATCTAGGATGACTGGGTCATTTAAAGGCCACAATGAAACACTTTTCAGGGTGAAATGGTTCCACTGATAATTTTGCCTGAGTAGCAGGCATACATTGGGATTGCCCCAGACAAACCAGGTGGTACAGTGACTCTACTACATATGCGTGAGATTTAAAAGGATCAAACTGGCTTAAGATATTGGTGTACTAGAAAGAGAAAATTTTTGTGTATCACTTAAGCTTATTTAATCTTACTTCAACTTCACAGGAGTTGGCTGCCACTAAAGACTAGATTTTAAAATTCTTGAGGGCATAATGGTGCTTATAGTCTTTGAATCACTTGGTCCCTGGCACAGGGACATATATACAATATATGTTCCAAAAACATTTGCTGAATAAGGTGATGTTGTAATATGTCCCTAATTTTAAATCCCTAAATCTACCTACTTGAAATAATTTTGATTTTGCTAGGGTGGATCTAATACTTTCTTAAAGCACTGAGTTAGACCCATTAACATATATGTGCAGTTATGTGCAGTGTTATCCTGGTATGGAAAATGTGCTAACTTGTAAAGTAACACTGAGTGCACAGCAATTTCACATCAACTATTTGAACTTGGAAATGGACATGTGGAGACAATAATCAGAATAAGATTGAGTGAGATAGGAAATCCTGAGATTTTCAAAACACCAGGATACCCTAAATTTTCAGACTTAGATTCTGCTAATAATCTAGCCGTGTTAAGTGCACACCTTATCATCTTCATCAAAGCCAGAAAGGTCTGGTCGGCTGGAGGAGACCTGTAAGAGATCAATGGCTTTATCAATGTAGTTTCTATGTTTAACATAAACTACATACACAGAAATGTAGTGTTGATTTACAGTTGAAATCTGTGCGACCTTCTCATATCCCTCTTCATTCTAGTCCTCAGGAAGAACTACCCTCAATTTGGGGTTTATTATTCTCACACCAGCTTCATATAGTTACTTACATACATAAAATGGATGTACATGTAAAAATATATATGCACATAATATATATAAAAATATTATATGCACACATAATATATATTTTTTGCATATTTTTATAATGAAAACAAGTGGTATCTTACATACATGGTCTTTTTACTCAGTCTCATAATTTATTTGTTCTATTCTAGATAGACATGTAGGCTGCTTCTAACTTTTGTCTTTTACAAACATTGATGAAATAAATTATCGTTACTGTTCCTAAGTACCACTCTAGCTATATCCCACACTGACGGACATGTATACTATTTTGGCATTATTTAGTTCTAAATACATCCTATGTTTCTTTTTAAGTTCGTTTGCTTTTTTATTTAAGTAATCTCTACACCCAACATGGGGTTTGAATTCACAACCCCAAGATCAAGAGTCACGTGTTCTATGTACTGAGCCAGCTGGCCAGGCGCCTCTATCCTGTTTATAGGAGAGGCTCTAGAGTATATATTAGAGCATGAAAGTTCTGGGCTGCAGATAAGGTATGTGGGCCTCCCACTATGCTCTTCCACAGCAATTTTTAGGGTCAGTTTATGAAATCCTATAGGGGATTATGTTGGAAATTGATACATCAGTTTAAGGAGATGTGCCAGCTCTTTTGATACCGTGTGTTCCCATCAATGAACATAGTCTCTCTCTGCATGAATTTAGGCTTTATGGTGGTAACTGCATTGAGGTTTTCTGTGTCTTCTTGATTCGCTTTTTATAGGAAAATTCCATTTTGCTGAAGCTTTTACACTTACTGATATAACGTTTTCATGGTTTGCTCTTAAATCTGTCTAAATCTCCATTTTGTCTGTAGTGATATGTCCATTTTTATTTCCAATAATATTTGAATTTATTATCCCAATAATTTTTCTTCCCCCATTAAACTTTACTAGAAGTCAGTCCATTTGACCAGTCTTTTCAAAAGCCTGTAGCCCAGCTTTGTTGACTCCATTGTTGGTTTTCTATTTCATACATCTATGTTCTAATCTTTATTATTTCCTTCTTTGAATTTATCAGGATTCTGCTCTAGTATTTATTATTAGCTTAAAATTTTTTTAATTCTGATTTTGTTTTTCTTAATTTAAAAATTATTTATCCATAAATACTTCTCTGTGAATCTCTAAAAAAAATACAGAATTCCTCCTCTCTTTAAGAAAACAATAACCACAGGAGCACCTGGGTGGCTCAGTCAGAAGAGCATATGACTCTTGATCTTGGGGTCATGAGTTTAATTAAAAAAAAAAATAAACATAATACCATTATCACATCTTAAAAACTTAAGGGATTCCTAAATAGTATCAGATACCCTCCAGTGTTCAAACGTCTCATAAACATTTTCAGTGAATTCTGAATCAGGACCACAACAATTTGTACATCGCAATGAGATGATGTATTTTGTCTCTTAATTTAGGAGTTTTCCCTTTTCTACATCGTTTGTTCCCATCAAGTTTTCCTCTTGCTAACTGAGTCCCCATTGTGTCATTTAACATTCTCTTCTGTCCCCTGTAACCATTTAGCAGTTAGATTCAGAGTCTTGGTCAGATGCCGGTTCATTTTTTAGGGGGCTAGAGGTGGACAGAATACTTCATAAGTGGTCTGTCTACACCTTTTAGCACAGATGTTTCCCTCAATGTTTTTCACTCTTCTTTTTAATACAAGAGCCATACATCCCTAATAGTAGCTCAACGTTCTTTCGTTTTCTCTACTTTCAAGTATTCAGCTGTATAAGTGAAATAACAGGGAATTCAGAGCCCCACTTCTGTCTCCAGTACTACTTCCAACCACATCCCACAAGTACTGCTACGTGTACCAGTTTTTATTATCATTTCGTTCTAAATACATCCTGATTTTCATTGTGATGTCTTCTTTGATCCCCAAAACTTAATTAAAAGACCATTTCTTTTTCTTTTTTTTTTTCGATTTACACTGTATGAGGCTCCTATTATCAGTTTCTAACAACTGCATCGTGGTCAGAAGTAACCTGTATGAAAACGATTATAGGGATTTGCTGGGATTGCTTTGCGGCCTGTTGTACAACTTTTAGCAATGTTCGCCATGGTTTCAATCACTTCCTGGCAATTCTGGACACAAGGAGGGCAAGAATACTGTGCTTTTCCATGGCGCGATCTTTCACTCTGCTGCTTCTGGAGAAGAGACTGCTTTGCAATTGTCCATGCTCTGTTCTGTCATCTCTTCCCATGACAGTGTTCCCTGCACTAGAAGCAGTTTCTGTCAACTGGATGTTCCAGATGAACCAACTGAGGAAGAGAATCCAGGGTCACAGGAGACACCAGGGACTAGAGGAGCGTCTATGTGAAGGTGCCCGGGGCCCCGTCACACTGACGGGCAGCACAGTAGAATCCACCAGGGCAGCTCGAACAGGGCATAGAAACGGACTCACGAGCGGCAGCCAGGATATTTAGCTGACTCTACCACCCTTAAACTGACTACATGCACTTATGTCTCAGGAAACCACTTTCAAGGACATAACCTTATGACGAGAAATCTGTAAGACCCCACTAAAGGCTCAGTCATGTGACCATAACCGCGCTCTCTGGTGTGGTTGGTTCCCTAGGAGAGAGGACAGGCGTGGCGCTACGGGAGGCTCACACCAGGGTACACCTATTCCTACCCGCACACCCTGACTCCAGGGCCCCATACACGCTGCCCTCCAACCCCCTGACCCACGGCCGGACCAACAGAACCCGGGTGGGGTGTGCTCACATTATGAACATTTGGTGTGCTTAGGCTCCTCCTTAGATGCCGAGCTTTCGTGGACAGGGCTTCTTTGACCGTGACCGCCTATAAAATTTCAAGATAGCATTCATTTTTTTTTTCCTTCTGATGACAAAAACAACACACGTTTAGTGTGGAACATTTAGAAAATATAGAAATACACATTATTTCGACCCCACAACCCCTCTCAAATTTACAAGAGCTGGAATCTTTATTGTACCCCACTAATTTCTTTCTCCTTAACTTACCGAAAATGCTTTTAATAAAAGCTCGAAAACTGCTAAACTAATTTATGTTGTGAATATTTTACATAGGTAGGCAGAGAGAACGCAGAAGTACCCCTAACTATAGATGTCATTTGCAAAACCACAGTCAACTTGTATGTTGTTTGTGTTTTATTCATGCAGCAACTTTGGTGGGACTCCCACTAAAGAAAGAGTTTTCTGACATGTGCCTACCTTAGTACTTTTGTTGCTCACAAGGCACTTCGCATTAACTTCAACTATTGCCTCCATGGATGATAATTCCTGCCTTAGACTTCTACTACCTAGACTACATTCACCTGAATGAACTGCTATGGTTTCAGAAGTTAACCTGGACTCCAAAATTAGGGAGCTCATTAGTAATAGTATGTGGTGAAACCTATGGACTTTGGAATCAAGCCTTCCAGGTTTACAACGGACTCTGTACCACTTGCTTGCTGTGTAGCCTGGGGCAGGTTAGCTGACTACAGGGGCCTCAGTTTTCTCACTTCTAAAAGGGGATGGTGACACTGTTTATTTCCCTCATAGGACAATCTTGAAGATGAAATGAAAGACTGTATTTAAATCACTTGTGCACAGTGCTTCCAGAGAAGGTATTCAATAAAATGTACACATTATTTTAATTTTTGTTAATACTACTTGGTCCAAGTAACTACTTTGTCCTTTTATTTTTTTAAATGTTTATTCATTTCTGAGAGATAGAGAGAGGCAGAGCATGAGTAAGGGAGGGGCAGAGAGAGAGGGAGACACAGAATCTGAAGCAGGTTCCAGGCTCTCAGCACAGAGTCCGATGCAGGGCTTGAACTGACCGCGAGATCATGACCTGAGCCGAAGTCGGACACTTAACCGACTGAGTCACCCAGGCGCCCCTCAAAGTAACTACTTTGTCTAATGAGACTGCTACTCAAGTCTTCCCTTTCTCACAGATTCAGAGGGAAGGTGCTTGGTAAATAAATTCATCTTTGTCCATGTGGAGGGGGAAAGCTGGTGATCTTGTCTTCTGGTCCAGATATTGCTTATACTTACCTGCCGGAGCCGTTCAAGGCTCAGAATGTTCTCCACCTGCAGCACGCCTCGTGTGTACTTCTCAATGTAGGTCTCCCCGTCTGAAGTGCCCTCATTTTCACTCCTTGCTGCCATGAGAGCCAATGTTTCCCGGTCCTCAATCTCCTCTGTTGCCTGAAGTGACAAGGCAATAACAACGCTTTTGTGAGTCATCTTTTTATCTAAACCGTGGTGAGAAAGTGATTTCAACGTTCTAAGAATTAACATATTCTCCAATACTTTCCTTCCTTCCTTCCTCCCTCCCTCCCTCCCTCCCTCTTTTCCTTCCTTCCATAGGCTTCCTGCCCAATGTGGAGCTCAATGCAGTGCCCAATGAGGGACGTGAACTCACGACCCTGAGATCAAGACCTGAACTGAAATCAAGAGTCAGATGCTTAACCCGCTGAGCCACCCAGACGGCCCCTCCAATACTTGTATTTTGATACTTCTTTTTCTTTTTAACTTTTAATGTTTTTTATTTATTTTTGAGACAGAGAGAGACAGAGCATGAGCGGGGGAGGTGCAGAGAGAGAGGGAGACACAGAATCCGAAGATAGGCTCCAGGCTCTGAGCTGTCAGCACAGAGCCCGATGTGGGGCTCGAACCCACGAACTGTGAGATCATGACCTGAGCCAAAGCTGGATGCTTAACCAACTGAGCCACCCAGGCGCCCCGTGTATTTTGATATTTCTCAAGAGTAATAGGTATTTTACCTTTGGTATATTGGATACTAATTCATAGGTGACACCACAGGAATACAGTATATTCTTCAAGGATATTCTCCTCTTCAAACTCTGGGTGAAACTCTGCCAGGAATGGAAAACTGAATTAAGTGATATGAAATGCTGTTTACTTTAGTCAGCTGCTGAAGCAGTCTGTAAAATGATCAAGGACTGCGTTTTTGATGCGCATACAATATCCAGAAAAACAGAACCCAAACTCCTCGTCCCTGAGCGGGGGAGGGGCAGAGAGAGAGGGAGGACAGCAGTGTCCAGCTGTCATTTGAGGATCGGATAACAGAATCGGCAGCCTGTCCCGGGATCTGGGGGGTTGCTCTTCTCCCCCATGGGCAGCCTTGCTTTTGATCTCGACAGGCCTGAATCAACGTGTTGTCCCCCTACAGGCAGAAGAAGGCACCTCTGGGCAGCAGCACCTCTGGGTCAGACCTGGGGAAGCAGCGGGGATTTATTTCCAGCCTGCTTCTTGCCCGGTGTTGTCACTAACCTGCTGGGATTTGTCACTTAACCTATTTCGAACAGTGAAATGTCATTGCACCACTGCCTCCTAGGATGATGCATCTCAAGTTGGCCGAGGCGGAAAGCCCTCTGGCTGGCGACATCTACCTGTGCTCTCTGTGCCCCACTATGTTGGGTCAACGAGAATCAGACTGCAACTTGGCTAGAATGGTAAGAATGTGCACATCCACTGGATCGGCACCACAAAACCCTGCTCTGTGACAGAAGGATGGGACCTCACGCTCACGAAGGCAACAGCAGAATCAGGCGCCATTACTACCTGTTTGTTGTAAATATTGGCTGCGATCCGTTTTCGTAATACTAACTCCATAGCAGCCGGGTGGCTGAGCTGCACCGTGGTTTTCACTATGAGGTAAATCCTTTCGTTCTGTGGCGTCACCCTATTCAGATGAACCGAATCGTGCACTGAGGAGTCCCAAGAGGCTGTGGCTGAAACCTAAGGACGGAAGGTTGGGGTTGGGGTGGAAAAAGACAGCTCAGGGGTGCACTTGTACATCGTACGCAGAAAGAAATGCAGCCCCGCTGAGTTATACACGTTCCTCTTCAACTTTTCTGAGTGATAACACACATCTGTCTTTTCAAGTTGCCCAGTCCTCTCTCCCGGTGCAGACCACAGTGGCTTCATGGGAAGAGGGGTCTTGGGCTGTGCACTAACCGGAAGCCCACGGACAGGCCCTCAGGCTTCAATTACCTCCTCATCGCTGTGCTTTATGATGGGCAGGTAGAAAAACTGGCTGCCGTGCTCCTTGGGCAGGATGGAATTCACGCCGGACGCGTGGGGGCCCACAAGCTGCTCGTTGGCACTGAGGTCATCCGCTGACCACATCCAGGGCACAGAAATGGAAGTGGAAGGAGAAGTCATTTTTTAAGCAAGCGCCGACATTTTTTAAATATGCTTTTCACGGATAAAGTTTGCATGTAACAAACACACTTTCATTTTCGTCTTTCCTTCCTCACCCCACGGTTGAAACAGAGACTCTGAAACTCACAATAGCTTGTATCCTTTCCAGAGACAACTAGGAGAGCCAAAAAGGTCCCCTGTGAGTCTCTGATAAAGTGGACAAATATGTTGCATTGGCATTCCTAGAAGCAAACATTTTCCCTACAAAAACACCCAAGACTTTGCTTTCAGAGGTCAATCTCTTGTGCAACCTGGGGTCAGGCTTGTGTCCTACTTACATAGCTCACACACGATTAGAGATTGGAAGAGCTAAATGAGCAATTTAGAATCAAAGTTCTGTGGGGCACCCGGATGGCTCAGCTGGTTAAGTGTCTGACTCTTAGTTTTGGTTCAGGTCATGATCTCGCAGTTCATGAGTTCGAGGCCTGTGTTGGGCTCTGCACTGGTGCTGTGGGGGCTGCTTGGTATTCTCTCTCTCTCTCTCTCTCTCTGACCCTTCCCCACTTGCATTCTCTCTCTCAAAATAAATAAATTAAAAAAAAAAAGATTCAAAGTTCTGAGCACTTGAAAGAATATGAGGTTCATTTTTTCCCAGTGCCCTACAGCAGGTGGGGTCCACCCTTTACAAAGTTCTATAAGTGGTCATCTGACCTCTGCCCCTCTCCCTCCAAGAACAGAGAACTCACCATGTCATGAGGCACACAGTTTACTTCCAGACTTAAAAAAAAAAACCACAACAAACTCTTCATATGAAGAACCAAACTCAACCTCCCTGAGGCTTCCCACCACAAAAGAGGCTGCCAGGCTGTGTTGTGAGATTCTGGGGGCCATGTGGAAGAGCCTGCCTCAGCCTACCTATCTCCCCACATGGCAATCCTCCTTTTATCTTCTCCATTTAAGACTGCATTCTGAAAATGGATTTTACTGGTAAAATACTTTGAGTACCATCGTTCTGGGTTCACACAGGCTCGGTCTAATTGCCTTAGTAAAAAACAACCCTCAACGCAAGGTTATAGTGTAATCATGTTCTGACAGCAACACTATTGAGGGTGGGGAGCGAATGGCACTAGTCAGAAATGCAGATTCTTAGGCCCTAGCAAAGCTTAAAAATTCTGAATCTCTGAGGGCAATTACTATCTCAGGTAACTCCTATGTCCATTAAAGTCTCTAAATTCTAACTGTTTTAATGTGTTTTGTTTTGTTTTTGTTTTTTTGAAGTAGGGTTCATGACCAGTGCAGAGCCCAGTGTGAAGCCCAACGAGGGGCTTGAACTCGAGACCCTGAGGTCAAGACCTGAGCTAGACCAACAGTCAGATGCTTAACTGACTGAACCACCCGGGTGCCCCAGTTTTAACGTTTTCATGTGTAGTTCTTAATCTCTTGGTACTCTCTTTTTAAGATTAAATTATCCACTCCTCTCTAGGATAACTGGTAATTTGCATGTCCAAGTTCAGGCATTTTGTTGAACTAGAAATGGCACCCTGACACGGCAGACGAGTGATTAGAAATGTGATTCGAGGATCCCAATCGGGTGGGTCTGAATACATTAATCACTTCAATTAAACACAAGAACCCCTAAAGCACAGGTTCACTTACCATTCAAATCGAGAAAGAGAACCGGGATGTGGGTTTCCATTCCAGGTGGTGGGATCCTAAATTCAACAACAAAATTTAATCATAACAAAATACGTCTTTTGCATCTTGTTAGATAATCACACAGCACAGAGGTATGGAAGTGGAGGGGAACCGCTGTGGAGATACAGACTCTATTAATGAAATATTTTCACATTTCTTGACGTCCCTGTCAATACAAATCATGAGAATTATGTGACTTCCATAAAAAAAACTACCAGTGAAACAAAGACTCTTTGAAGCCTTTCTAGAATAATTCTAGTGATGGGAAAAAAGGGGAGGGATGCTGTTAAGAATAGAGATGGGGAAGGCGCCTGGGTGGCTCAGTCAGTTAAGCGTCTCACTTCAGCTCAGGTCATGATCTCACGGTTCGTGAGTTCAATCCCTGCATCGGGCTCTATGCTGAGAGCTCAGAGCCTGAAGTCTGCTTCAGATTCTGTGTCTCCCTTGTGTGCACTCTCTCCTTCTCTTAAAAATAAACATAAAAAAAAAAAAAGAGTGGAGATAGGGGACAGGATCAGAACCCAGAGGAAGTAAACAATAAAGACAACACTGAAAAAGCTCAAAGGAGAAAATGAAAGACATATAAAAGGCCCAAAAGAGGGGTGCCTGGCTGGCTCAGTTAAGCGTCTGACTTTGGCTTAGGTCATGATCTTGCCGTTCATGAGTTCAAGCCCCACATCGGGCTCTCTGCTGTCATTGTAGAGCCCGCTTTGGATCCTTTGTCCCCGCTTCCTCTCCCTCTGCCCCTCCCCTTCTCACTCTCTCTCTCTCTCTGTTCCATTCAAAATAAGTAAATAAGCTTTAAAAAGTTTATATATATATATATATATATATGTCCATGCCATATATATATATATATATATGGGCTGAAAAGACAGTGAAAGACAAAAAAGACCAAAGCAGTCAGTGTTTTCTCAAAAACTGGTCCATGTGCATCCATGTCACCTAGTGGGGAGGGCGTCTTAAAGTGAAAAGTCCTGGGCCCATCCTTTCTCTTGAGGGTCAGAAGACTCAGACAGGACCCAGGACTCCATATTGTACAGACAGTCGAGATGCTGTGAAGTTTGGAAATGGCTCAAATGAAGGTGACTGTGGTATGGGGAAGGGCTGTCTAGACAAGTCCTCAGGAAGTGGGGCAAGATTGGGAAGGGGCGTCTGTCTGCTAACGCATGGCCCGCAGACAGGCCGTGTGTGAGCCCTGCATGGTTCCAGCAGAGCGGGGGCTGTGCGGGGAGAAACATCACGTTACAAATTATATGCCAGCAAGTTCGGATTTTCTGGTCTCACAGTACCATCAAATCCATTATATTTCTAATTGTCATCATGAACACAAATAACATTAGTGATGTTTCAACACTTACCCTAAAGACACGATCTGGGCGTGTATACTCTCTGTTCAAAAGCAATCTGATTTCTCCTAAATGCCTAGGACACATTCCTTTTTTTAAATGTTTATTCTTGTATTTTTGAGAGAGAGCAGAAGCAGGGGAGGGGAAGAGAGAGAGAGATGTCTGGGGAACAGAAGATTGGAAGTGGGCTCTGCACTGACAGCAGAGAGCCCGGTGCGGGGCTCGAACTCACAAACCGTGAGATCATACCTAAGCCGAAGTCGGATGCTTAACCAACTAAGCCATTCAGGTGGCCCTAGGACATATTTTTTTTAATTAAAAAAATTTTTTTTACACTTTATTTATTTTTGAGAGAAAGAGAGAGAGTGCGTGAGTTGGGGTAGGGACAGAGAGAGTGAGGGGAGAAAGAATCCCAAGCAGGCTCTGCACCATCAGCACGGAGCCCAATGCGGGGCTCAAACTTACAAACTGTTGAGATCATGACCTGAGCTGAAATCAAGAGTCAGAGGACGATTAACCAACTGGGCCACCCAGGTGGCTCCTAGGACATATTCTTGCAAAAAGTATGAGAACAAGAATAAGAAGCAGCAGGAGTTACCAGTTAAAGAATGGGCACCATGGACGAGCTATTTTTAATATATTGTTTCTAATTCTTACAGCAGTACCCAAAAAAGAAGGTCCATTAATAGATTAGAAATAAAGCCTCAGAGAAGTTAAGGAAGCTGAACGCTCAAAGGGCTGCAGCTGCAAACCCAATCCAGACCCACTGGACTGCAGAGCCCAGGACACCGTGCTTTCTTATGAGCATCGGGATGGATCACTCAGGTGACTGATCACTGTTATTTAGTGCTCGGGAGCTGACTCTACGTTAGTGACCGAATGGAGCAGGCATGCGGGCGAATAAAGAAATACATGTTCTCCCCTCTCCAAGGAGACTCTGGAATTTCAAGCCCGACTAAGAGAATTTCTGGAGATCAGGACACCATGTCCAAGCTGCTCATGTGGAGAAACTGAGACACGTGGTGTTTGGTTCCGGGCCAGGTGATACACGCCTCCCGGCTTCCTGGGAGAGGAAGTGGCTGCACTGGGGGAGAGAGAGAACGGAAGGCAGAAGAGATGGGTGCTCCCTCCCTGGGCAGCTCACGTCACTTTGTATTCACGGCGACAGCCCTGGAAAGGCGTGCGCACGCCGCTGGTGCCGGCCGGCCACACCATCGTGTGAGGCCTGCGTGTGGGCAAGGACGGCACTTACCAGTGAGCAGGTGCCCCGGGGACCCCGCTGCCCGGCGCGGGCACCAGCACGGCGTTTCTTTCCTCCGTCAGCCCCACCCACTGCTCCACAAGCCGGGCTTCCCGCTCCACGTCATCCTCCGTCTTCTCTGCAGGACAAAATGAGGGGATGGTGCCAAGCGGGAGGGGGCGAGACAATTTCCAAATTTATTTTTATTTTTATTTATTTTATTTTTAATAGTTTATTGTCAAGTTGGTTTCCATATATTATTTTTATTTTTTTTTTTAAATGTTTAGCTTTGAGAGGCAGAGAGAATAAGTACGTGCAGGAGAAGGGGAGAGGCAGAGAGGGAGCCAGAGAATCCCAGGCAGGCTCTGCACTGTCAGCGCAGAGCCCAACATAGGGCTCGAACTCACAAACTGCGAGATCATGACCTGAGCTGACGTTGGATGCTCAACAGACTGAGCCACCCAGGTGCCCTGACAATTTCCAAATTTAAAATAAATAGGTTTTCACTTGGTGACATTCCCCAAGTGGCTTACACATCCATGATGTTCCACAAAGGGACGTGAGGCGCCAAGGCTCCAGCCAAGCACCTAAACAAGCTCTGAGGGGCCAGGACTCTCCCCTGATGGACCATCAGGAAGGGATGGAGGAAGAGCCTAGGACCTGGGATCAGAACACAGGTTGTTTTTCCCGGTTCTGTACTCGGGGGAAGTTGTTCACAGAAGAGTCCGGGCTTCCTAATAAGTCAAATGGGGATAATACAAGTTATGTCTACTGCACATGCTTCTTGGAAGGATCCAACGAAATGATGGATGTGACACTGCTTTATAAAACTATACACCACTTTACAGAGTACTGAAAGCCACCACAAACTACATTCTGTACAACTAACTTTATCATCCTTCACGCTTACTAGGAAAGAGATTTTCTTTAATATGTTTTGAAGTTCTTGGATTCGTAATTCAACTCTGCAGCTATATATGTATAGTCAAAGTGAACTGACATTAGCAGGCTGAGGTGGTACACAAACTGACACCAAGAATGTTGAGCCAAGGGGCGCCTGGGTTTGGCTCAGTCAGTTAAGCATTCGACTTTGGCCCAGGTCATCATCTCGTAGCTTGTAGGTTCGAGCCCTGTGTTGGGCTCTGTGCTGACAGCTCTGAGCCTGGAGCCTGCTTCAGATTCTGTGTCTCCCTCTCTCTCTGACCCTCCCCTACTTGTGCGCTCTCTCTCTCTCGACCCCCATTCTCCCCTCCTCCCCCACTTCTCTCTCTTAAAAATAAGGGCACCTGAGTGGCTCAGTTGGTTATGTGTCCAACTTCAGCTCAGGTCATGATCTCACTGTGAGTTTGAGCCCCACATCAGACTCTGTGCTGACAGTTCAGAGCCTGGAGCCTGCTTCAGAGTCTGTGTCTCCCTCTCTCTCTGTCCCTCCTCTGGTCACGCTCTGTCTCTTTCTCTCTCAATTAAAAAAAAAAATCTGAGTTTATTTTTATTTTAATTATTACTTTATTTTGTAATCTGTACACCCAGTGAGGGGCTCAAACTCACCAACCTGAGATCAAGAGTCGCACAGTCCACTGACTGAGCCAGCCAGGTGCCCAGGAACAAAATTTGAGTTTCATATTTAATGTCGTAGTTCACTTAGAGTTTTGTGAATGCTTATGACATTCAAATTCAATACCTTGCAAAATGATTCACTCACATCTATGATTGTCACAAGGTCAAAAAACTACGATATCACTGTCCCCCTGAGGGGAGAAAGCAACCCATCGTCACTGTCCAGACGTGAAAAAGCCACTCCCGGGAAAGAGTTTCATCTCACATACCTTTTTTATTGCTGACTTTTTTAATCTGTTCATCTAAGTATTCTCGTCGTTTGATGAGTGCATCGGACCACCTCTCTCTCACAGAGTTTAAGTCTTCTTCCTGACAGCAGGGAGGGAAAATATCTTCCTGTAGAGTGCACAGACGGCTATTTCTTTTTTTAACAAGGATGTGTATATTGATCAGGAAAGCTTTCATTAGGAAAGGCCATTGAACATTGCTGTGTGATTAATATGCAAGAAAGCAAAGAGGCCTCAGAAACACAGCATGCTGACCGAGGAACCCGTTGCTCAGAAATCAGAGCCCCTAGATTTCCAAAAGGATAATTATACTTAAAAGCAAGAGAAGCTCAAGCTATGCCAGCTGTTGGGATGATTCTTATATGGTGTGTGTGTGTGTGTGTGTGTGTGTGTGCGTGTGTGTGTGTATGTGTGTGTTTAAATTGGAGCTACTCATTTGAAGGATGTGTGATTCCGAGCAGAAAGACACCATGAATAGAGTCCAAACCACATAACAGCGAATGCAATGAAAAAAACACAGACATTTTCATAGTTCATAGTTCAAGGGCCTCATGACATGTATTTTCTGAAGTGCAAAGAAGGGATGAGCAGAGAACCTTTCAAATTTGCTGCAAACATTTCACCTCGACCACTACCATGAGGCTAACCCAAAATCTCCCATGCAAACAGCCGACATGCATCAGCCATGCTTTAAGGACTCCAGGAAGCAGCTGTTGCACTTCCCCGTGGACAACGCGGCAGGAAGCACATAGACAGCAGCAGCACGTTAGTTAATAGCATCGCTGAGGTCCAAGGGGGTGTTGGTATTTCCCCTCAAAGTCTGTTTTTGGTTGCTGGTTTGTTTCCTTTCTTCATAGAGTTCTGAGGGCAAGAAACCCACCAATTTGACTCAAAATGCTCTCTGACTTGTCTGATTCCAGTCTAACCCTGAAGACACGACAGGAAGAGCAGACACAGAGGACCTCTGCGGCTTTAGCTGCAATGTACCCACGGTTTACAAACAGGAAGGCGCACTGGGAACACTAAGGAGAGTCACCCCAAGGACTGGGGACCAAACCCACACAACCTCATTCTTGATTTGCTGCCTGGTCTGTTACCATCATGCCAAATTCCAGGACAGCAGACCAGCCACTGCTGACTGGGGACAAGTTCAGAGGTACGGCATTTCCCCGCTAAACTTCCAGAAGAAAAAGCTGAGATTTAAATTCTCTAAGTTATGGATAATTAAGCTTGGCCCTAATGAAAGAGGAAAACTGGCAAAACAGAACTAAACTACGTGCAGAAAAGGATTTTCGATCTCCTACCCAGCAAGAGACTCTTAAACTAAAACGGCATATTAGAACAATACTACTCTCTCGGAGGCGAGGAGCTATGTGCGGTTTTGCATAGGAAAGACAAAGACTCCACTTAAAGACTATGAATGGATAAGTGTACACATTTTAAAGTCATTAATTTAATATAGCCATGATGGGCTAGCTTAAGAAGTCTTTACAGGCTCATTCAGGATAGCATAGCAGCAGTGCGGTATCCGGTCACACAATCTGAACGGACAGAGAAATCTAGAGAGATAGTACAGTATCCCTGATTATGCCCGAAGCGAGTGAAACACTGCCATATTCTTGCTTGATGGTCCTTCCTCCTCCCTGCCCTCTGCTTGGCGGACGCCGGCAATTAGCAGTAGCAGTGCCCCATGCCACAGACCGACAGCAGCAGTAATACCTGATAACTATCCATATCATCACCATCCTCATCATCTCTCTGGTAGGAAAAAAATAAACACAAAGGACATGCATTTTGTTTCTGAAACAGCACACAATTCTTTAAGCGTAACACACGCATTACATTGGACGACACACAGAACACCAGCATAATAAAACATTCACATGAACTGCAAGAAAGTTTTAGTGGATTTAATTCAGTTGTCTAGAATGACGAACTTGAGTTTGGTTTCTTTGGTTTTTAATAAAGAAGACAGTCATTTAAAAAACAAGAACTCTCTTAGATGGGAATAGAAACCAACATCATTGGGCCTGGCCTTACTCTACTGTTACGTGAATGGTGGATATACATAGGTGGGTGGGCTACTTGAGATCCGGACGGGGCTTAGAAAGACAAAATGGCAACACTAGACTCTACTGCTCAACCTCGTAGCTTAGCCATGAGGCAGCCAGGGTCCTGAGGGATGAAATGATTTAACCCAAGGGTAAATCTGCCAAATGGTAGCAGAGTCAGGACTGGGTGCCAAGCTGCTGATTTTCCCACTCAGTGCCCTTTTCCTTCACCACACCACATGCACTGAGGAAATTATCACAGGTGAAAGCTCACCAGGAGCCTAAGGCCATTCACAGAGAAGCTTCTGCACTGTACTACTGCAATAGGAGTACAGCCCGCCATCTTGAATAGATGGATCCACTGTTATCCACTACTAGATATACTAGCATCATACCAATCAGTTGAGAAAAACCAGAACTCTCCTAAATCCATGGCAATAGTTTACAGTAATTGCATAAAGTAACAATTTTGGCAAAAACATTTGGCAAAATAATATCACCATGTTGAAAATAAAAGGACTTAGCTGAGACAATTTTCCTGAAACAAAAGAATAAGGAAACTTCCATTCGTAGAGAATAGCCTACAAGGAGGCAGATTCTACTGAAAATGAATGTGGGCCATGTAACAGTCTTCTTTGGTTTCTCTATGGTTATTGGAGGATTATAATATTCAAACACGCAGTCAAGTGGTCTAGTCCTGAAAAGACTAGTGTTTCTTTTCAAGAGCTTTAAAAATATAATTACATTATTCTTATATCTAAGTATACTTCCAAATATACTGATTTTAAAAAGTGCCTTAGGGGTGCCTGGGTGGCTCAGTCAGCCAGGCATCCCACTTCAGCTCAGATCAGGATCTCACAGTTCATGAGTTCTTCATGAGTTCAAGCCTTGCATGGGGCTCACTGCTGTCAGCAAGAGTCTGCTTCTGGTCCTCTGTTCCCCCCTCTCTCTGCCCCTCCCCTGCTCACACACTCTCTCTCGCAAAGATAAATGAACATTTGTAAGAAAGTACTTTAAAAATATAGTTAAACTTATTCTCTGCAAAGACTGCAAAATCCACTTTTCAGTTTGGTAACCATCATTATCATTTGAATCACTAAATTATTAAATGCATGCCTAATACTGAAGTAACTTTTTTCTTCTTTTTTTAAGATTTTATTTTTGGGGGCGCCTGGGTGGCTCAGTCGGTTGAGCATCCAACTTCGGCTCAGGTCATGATCTCAGGGTTAGTGCGTTCGAGCCCCGCGTCGGGCTCTGTGCCGACAGCCAGCTCAGAGCCTGAGGCCTGTTTTGGATTCTGTGTCTCCCTCTCTCTCTGACCCTCCCCTGCTCACGCTGTCTCTCTGTCTCTCTCTCTCAGAAATAAATAAAACATTAAAATAAAAAAAAAATAAAAAAAATAAAAAAAGATTTTATTTTTGAAGTAATCTCTACACCCAACGTGGGGCTTGAAACTACAACCCTGAAATCAAGAATCATGTGCTCTACTGACTGAGCCAGCCAGGCACCCCTTCAAGTAATTTTGGACTTAATTCCTCACATTAATGAATAAAGTACATGTGGCTTGAATTTATCATTTTTTAAAAAGTTTATTTACTTATTTTGAGACAGAAAGCATGAGTGGGGGAGGGGAAGTGAGNGACCTGAGCCAAAGTCAGATGCTTAACCGACTGAGCCACCCAGGCGCCCCTAGAGCTGTTTTAAAAGCACAAATAATCAATGCTTGTGAGGTTCCTCAAAATGGGAACTGTTAGTCCATTGAAGGCCCCCATTTTATAGGTCATGATTTAGGACGCAGATTCAGTGTTTTATCTCAGATCAGAGATTTATTAAGCCACAAAATTTTACTACAGATGGGGGTCTCAGGGAATTATGAGGCCCACTTCATCATTCTGGAGAGGACAGAAAAGGAACTAGAGGTTTGTATTACCTCAATAGGGGGATCAGGAAGGCCACGCTAGACTTAAGAAGCCAGGTCCCCCCACTCCAGGCTGGTGACCTTTCTACCAGGTGGCCTGAGGCAGGGACTGAGCGGGGACTGGAATCCACACAGCCCAGTTTCCTACTCCACACACGAGGAGTCTGGGGTAGAAGCCTCCCCTCAAACAGCAAACTGTCCTTACACCTGCCTTCACACTCTCCCTGGCTTTGAGAATCAGGGGCAATTTTGGCCTGGGAGAGGGAAGGCGGTGTCTGACAAGGCTTCCAAGACAATGTTCCTTTTATATTTTACTTTATTATTTTTTTTATAAGGAGATTTTTTAATGTTTATCTATCTTTGAGGGAGGGAGAGGTAGCGAGTGAGTGGGGGAGGGGCAGAGAGAGGGGGACAGAGGATCTGAAGCAGGCTCTGCACTGACAGTGCAGAACTCTGCATGGGGCTTGAACCCATGAACCGTGAGATCATGACCTGAGCCAAAACCGAGAGTCAGACACTTAACTGACTGAAGCCACCCAGGTGCCCAGCCAACGTTCTTTTAGCTTTTGGAGAAGCCTTCATCTGAATGTCAGGGAGCCAAAGGAATCTGAGATGAAAGATGGATCATTCTCAAGATGGGCTCGGCTTCTGCCCAGACTCCACGGAGCGACGTTTCCTCGTGTTTCAACAGGGAGGGCTCCCACTCACATGTGGTGGTGAGGGAGCCAGAGTTCAACGGGCAGGCAATTCCCATTCCTAATTCTTTTTTTTTTTTTTTAATGTTTTTTATTTATTTCTGAGAGAGAGAGAGAGACAGCGTGAACAGGGGAGGGTCAGAGAGAGAGGGAGACACAGAATCCGAAACAGGCTCCGAGCTGGCAGTCAGCACAGAGCCCGACATGGGGCTCGAACCCACAAACCGTGAGATCATGACCTGAGCCGAAGTCGGACACTTAACCGACTGAGCCACCCAGGCGCCCCCCCATTCCTAATTCTTACCCGACAGTGAGCTGAGGACTGAGTGAAGCACATGCCTTCTCTCAGGCCACAGGGGGACAATATCCTAATCTGAAAGTTTATTCTCATGGAGTGAGGAAGAGCTGTGACTGGTAATAAGAAGATCAATTCTTAGATGTCCACATCTTTTACTTTTTATAAATATTTATTTCTAAATTTATTTTTTAAATCTTTTTTTATGTTTATTTATTTTTGAGAGAGAGAGAGAGAGAGACAGAGTACAAGCAGGGAAGGAGCAGAGAGAAAGAGGGAGACACAGAATCCAAAGCAGTCTCCAGGCTCTGAGCTGTCAGCACAGAGCCCGACGCGGGGCTTGAACTCACAAACTGCGAGGATGACCTGAGTTGAAGTAGCCGCTTAACTGACTGAGCCACCTAGGTTCCCCTTAAATTTATTTTTATTTATTTTATTTTAGTTTTTAATGTTTATTTATTTTTGAGAGAGAAACAGAGTGTGAGTAGGGGAGGGGCAGAGAGAGCCCAACCCAGGACTCAAACTCACAAACCATGAGACCGTGACCTGAGCTGAAGTCAGAAGCTTAACCAACTGAGCCACCCAGGTGCCCCTCCTTAAATCTATTTTTAAAAGTGATCTCTATACCCAAGGTAGGGCTCGAACTCATGACCCAAAGATTAAGAGTTGCATGCTTCCCCAACAAAGCCAGCCAGGCGCCCTCACCCCCCCATCTTTTAATTTTTAAAAATGAGAAAAGAAGATTTAGTAAGGGAGGATTTAATAGACAAAAACGATCATGAGGACAACTTTTAATTAAAAAAAGAAAAAAAAAAGGGCTTTCAAAGAACTGTTTAATTATGCCAGCCTATGGGGGCGGTTTTATCATAAGGGAAGTGGATCAGGCCAGGCAGCAATGCCAAATACGTGACATAAATAACATCCACCTAACGTAAATAAGATAGCATTCCAATGAGCGTTTATAAAGTTATTATTAATCAACACGAAACCAATATAGTATTTTAGGTCTAGTAAAAAGGCAATGGATGGAAACGTGAAGGGAAGGGTGCAGATGTAAGGTCAAGACAAGCAGTTCTGTCACGTTCCTCCAAGGTCTCCATCACTGACCGCCTGAGTTCTCCAGGAACAGTCTTCGTTAAATACCGCCGCAGCTCTGTCTGTCTTACCTGGTAACTGTCCAGCCCCCTCTGCAGCTTGGTGGACCGGGCGGTGACGCAGCCAATGGACACTGACAAGATGGCTTCGACCATGAGCGGCAGTGTCCCTGAATGCTGTACCGGTTTCACGGTGACTTGCACCCTTCGGGAGTGACCCTGCGGAGGTCGGGGGTGGGACGGGTGGGGTGCACGTGGCACGGGGTGCCAGGAATGAGAGCAGCGAGGGATGGAGGAAGAGGGTGAAGGAAGGGAAGGGGGACAGGGAACACAGAGGCAGATAATTAGAAGACTCCCAGAAACAATGTGCTACGAGTGGGAAGGAAAGAACACAGGAAACAGACAAAGATAAGCCCCAGGTACCTGTCTGAGCTGAAAGATGCCCCCCGTGTTGACGTCTTTGGCCTGGTGGAGTTCCACGGCAGCATACTCCCCGAGCTCGTTCAATTCCAGTATGGAAATCCACATTTCTACTCTGCGGGTTACCTCGTTCCACCTGCAGAACCACATTCCAATGGAAAACGGTGTCACTGCCCAGGGACATTACGAGTAGCAGGAAAGAGTCACCATCCACTGAGCACTTACTAAGGGCTGGGCACTTTGCTATGTAGGTCATAGACATTTTCTTTTCTTTTTCTTTTTTTTTTGTTTATTTATTTATTTTGGGAGAGAGAATGTGGGAAGGGATAGAGAAAGAGAGAGAGAAAGAAAGAGAATCACAGTCAAGCTCCTCGATGTTAGCACAGAGCCCGATGCAGGGCTCAATCCCACGAACTGTGAGATCGTGACCTGAGCCAAAGTTATGAGTTGGACGCTTAACTGACTGAGCCACCCAGGCGCCCCTGTCATGTAGATTTTATTTAACTCTCAAAACAACCCTATTCTACAGGGTTTTTAAATTTATTTTGTTGAGGTGTAACTTCCTTTCAGTGAAATGTCTAGATCTCAATCACAGAGTTTGATGAATTGTAACAAATCCACATATTTGTGTAACTAATCCACCATCTGCCTGGGCAAGTTGGCTCAGGCCCCTTCCCATTCAATCGCCACAGCATCCTGCAGCAGCCACTGAACCACAGATCAGTTCTGCTTGTTCTAGAAATTCAGAGAAACGGGATCAAAGTAGGTACGCTTTTAGGTCTGGTTTATTTGATAATCATTTTTGTGATTCAGTCAAATGGGCATCCATGGTCTTTTCCCTTGTTATTAGAGTTGAGTGATATTCTATCACACGATTAAGAGTAATAGTTTATCAAACATTTTCACACATTTGGGTTGTTGACAGTTGGGGGATATTAGGAGAAGAAGCGCCATGAACATTTGTGAACAAGTCTGTTTACAGACTTACATTTTCATTTTCTTGGGAAATACCTAGGACGGACTGTTGGGTCACAGAAGAGGCAAAGGATCGGCTTTACAAGAAGGTATCCTCCTGGCCAAGATGGCAGCATAAATTTCCAAGAGGAGAAGCCTGTCGCCAACGGCATCTTCAAAGCTGCCCTGAACGAGCTTATCGCTCGGGAGCTGCCTGGCGATGGTTACTCTGCAGTTGGAGGTACAAGTTACATGAACCAGACCACCAGGACGCACAATGTTTTTGGTGAGAAGGGCCGGTGGATCTGGGAACTGACTGCAGTGGTTCAGGAGGAGTTTGGCTTCCCCGAGGGCAGTGTGGAGCTTTATGCGGAGACGGCGGCCATGAGAGGTCTCAGTGCTGTCACCCAGGCAGAGTCCCTGGGTCACCAGCTCCTAGGAGGCCCTGCTGTGTGGAGGGCCTGTCACGGTTGTACTGCTTCATTGTGGAGAGTGGGGCCAAAGAACTGTGAGGTCATAGCACGCGGGACACTCCGAGGACAGAGGGCTAAGTCCATGAAGTTTGGGGATGGCTTGATCATTCTCCGTGAGGACGCTGTCGACTGCTACGGTGACACCGCTGTGTGCCATGTGCTGCACGGGCACCGGAGTGAAGCTCATGCTTCCCTGGGACCCATGTGATGAGACTGGCCCTGAGAAAACTGTGCTTCACCACGTGAGCAGTATGGACCCAGAGATGAGACACTGTCCACCATCTGTATCTCAGAGCGGTGGGGCGGGAAGCCAGAGCGGCCGGCCACGCTGCAGCCAGCACCCAGACCGCAGGGTCTCCCTGGCAGCTGGAGCTGGCATCTAGAGATTGCTCTACAAAGACTTACAAATTCTCCTAAAAGGGAGGGGGGGAATATCCTTCTTTTTTTTCCCTACAAACTTTATAGTTTTATCTTTCACATCTCAAGATAAGTTTTGTGTACTATGTGAAGCCAAGGTCAAGGCTATTTTGTTGTTGTTGTTGTTTTAGTTTTGTTTATTTATTTCGAGAAAGAGAGGGAGCACGAGCAGGGGAGGGGCAGAGAGAAAAGGAGAGAGGAGAGAGAGAATCCCAAGCAGGCTCTTGATGCAGGGCTTGAACTCATGAACTGTGAGATCATGACTTGAGCCGACATCAGGAGTCAGCTGCTGACCTGACTGTGCCACCCAGGGGCCCCCGGGCTGGTGTTATTTCCCCAGGCAGGTACGCAGCTGTTTTAGTCCTGTTTCTCAAAAAAATCTGCCTTTCTCCAAATCGAATGTCTTCAATGCCTGCTGGTCCCTTTTCTCGTTCCCACTCCACGAAGGAGGACACGGACCTGGGGACCCCTGCGGGGAAGCTCCGCGCCAGCGCCAGCCTTGACCCGGCGCCCAGCTCAGCCAAGTACAAACCTGTCGTGCAACGTCCTTGTCTTCGCATGAAGAGAGTCGACTTCCCAGACGGAGCTGCCATTCCCAGCGCAGCGGTGGCCCCACACCTCGATGGCCAGGGCTCCGTCTGCCAGGAACTCCAGCAGCTCTTCTGTCACCGTCACCACGTAGTCCTGGGATAAGCGAGAGCAAGGAAAGAGTGACCGAATCACGCAGGAAGCAATCGGTGAAATTTCCATCTTACCTTCCAGCCGTACAGAGATTCGCTTTGGAGGCTGTTAGTCTGATCCCAACCTTAAAACCACCTGTGCGGTTCTCAAGACCCAGAACATTGGTTCCGGAAGGGCCAGGAAGAGGTGACTTAATGCACCTTCCTTCTGTAGTCAATGCGGACACTGAGAAAAGCAACCGGTCCCACGTCATAAAGCCTGGGAGGTGCAGAAGCGATCGGTGCTCCCTCACGCCGGGTTCATTCTTGGTTCCGAAGGATCAGTGGGTCTCCTGCTGCCATAGGCTAATCAGCACATCATAAACCAAGAATGGCGGATTGCTCCTTGCTATGGCTCGGGAGACTAAGAAGATAATTAAATTTCGTAGGATTATCTTCATGGTTCTGCGCTCCTGCTCTGAGACTCTCCTGCTCCAACTCCTCATCATAAATGCAGGCAGAGGAGCGGCGGGAATGAATGCTGAGTGGGCTGAGAGGTGCACAGCGGCAGGCAAGGGACGAAGCCGAGTTTCTTTCTAGCAACATCTTAGTGAAATCTCAGGTGAAGACATCCCTGTGGCTCTAGTTTATACGAAGACCTGTGCTATATCGATTAAATGTTCTACTACTTACCTTCTTATCTAGTTTATTTGGAAACCGAGTCAGAATTTTAGACGGAAAGCAAACTAATGATCAATTAGTCAATCTATACATTTTATTATTTTTTTCAAATGTAGGTTTTCTTTCTTTTCTTTATTCTTTTTTCTTTTTAAGAGAGAGAGAGCGAGAGAGCATGTGAGTGAGAGAGGGGCAGAAGGAGTGAGACAGAGAGAGAGCAAGAATCCCAAGCAGCCTCCATGCTCAGCATGGAACTCGACTCGCAGCTCAATCCCATGACCCTGGGATCATGACCTGGGCTGAAGTCAAGAGTCAGATGCGCAAATAACTGAGCCACTCAGGAGCCCCAGTCTACACATTTTATTGATTAAAAAAAACCCTCAAGGTCACACAGTGAATCCAAGGTCCCCGAGACTAGTGTTTATCAAACCAGTGGTTAATCAGAAGGTACTTAAAATTCAGGTTTCTACATGAACAGCTTCTACATGAACAGCTTTATGGATCCAAAGCAAGACGGGGGAATATTTAAGAGTATTCAGACAAAAATAACAAAAATATAATTAATATGGATTTTCAGAAACAGCCTTGGATGAATATAGGTGGGGAAAAAAAGTGGGCCATTTATTTTCAGAAAAAAGAAAGACTTGACAGTCTTATGTGAAATTTGATAGGTGTAGAACCAGAAAGAAAATACACAATTTCCAAAGGAGGGGGTTTGGAGGGGGTTAAGGATTGTGCAAAGAAAAACAAAATTACACAGAAGAGAGTCTGTCTGTCAAAAACAACCTGTCGGCAGGCTGATGTGAAAGGCAGGAAGGGCGGCTGATGGTCACAAGATGGGGCCAACCAACAGTCACGAAAAATTCACCTTGTCCATTTACATTTTCTTTAAAAACTCATAGACCACATTGGAATGCTATGCTTAAAACTCTATACCATTAAAAAAACAAAAACAAAAACAAAAGGCTATCCCATATTCAAAAGAATTCAAAATATCTACAGCAACTTGCATGTTGAAAAGCTCACATATATTAAAATAATAAGGTGGGAGGCGCCTGGGTGGCTCAGTTGGCTAAGTGTCTGACTCTTAATCTCAGCTCAGGTCTTGATCTCTGGGTTGTGAGTTCAAGCCCTGTACTAGGCTCCATGCTGGGTGTGAAGTCTACTTAAAAAATAAACAAAACAAAACAAAACAAAATTAAAAGATGCAATTCTGCAACATATATAATAACACCACATTTTCTGTAAAAAACTTTTTAAAGAAGTTATCGTGCACGATGGTAAGAGAGTGTATCTATGCACGTTTTTGTGTGAATGTACAATGACCACACACGTCTAAAAGTTGTAGGGCATAGAAAATAGTTTATCAAAATGTGTATAAACTGTCTACTGGCCGTTCCACCTCTAGGGTATATGATTTCAGGTAGAGGCTTTTCAGATTTTATTTTAAATACTTTTAAAGTATTTGAATTTGTATTGAAGTACATTTTGAGGTGAAAAAGTCTAAGACCCATATTACATTTATTAAACATTCTTACGGGGAATCTTCTAAGTACTGAACCACACCGAGGTCCATTGCCTCCCATGTAGCGTGTTTCGTGACGGCGCCCGTACCTTACAGTGAGAGAAGGTCACACTGTACTGCGCATCCCTGGACTGGGGCGAAGGCACCTCGGGGTCCACCACGGGGGCAGCCACTGTAGACTCGCACTGGTCCCAGAACGTGTATTGACAGAAGACAAAATTTGAGAGGCTTAAGGGCAGCCCAGTTGCCTCTTTAATTTTTACCTGAAGAGATACAAAAAAAAGATTCAATATAACTCCCATAAAGAAAACATTAAACTGTGCATCGCTCCAAATTTACGAGCCAGTGGTGAACTACACAAATTGGTTACCCATTCGATATCTGAAAATATCTGGCACCCTTTCGTTAAAGGTTCCATGTACAACAAATGTGTATCAGAGTACCACAACTACCACATGTAAACCTGGCAACAAATGCGCATCTCTGCCATTTTCCTAGCGACTGAGTTTCTGATAAAACCTCTACTGGAAAAGCAGGATTCATGAACATATACCTCCTGCATGTCAAATACACATGGATTTTCATCTTTTAATATATGTTTAAGTTCATTGATTTATTTTGAGGGCGAGGGGGAGGGGCAGAGAGGGAGAGAGAGAATCCCAGGCAGGCTCTGAGCTGTCAGCATAGAGCCTGATGCAGGGCTCAAGCCCATCAACCATGAGATCATGAACTGAGCTTAAATTGAGAGTCGGATGCTTAATGGACTGAGCCACCCAGGTGGCCCCAATACACATGGAATTTTAAAATTTCATCAAGTGTCACCAGAAAGTGTGCTATACTTCTAGAAAAAGCACTGCCCATTATTGTATTCACGGTTAGAAAAGTTAACTCTGTGAAAACCAGAACCGTTTGCATGAGCGAGGTCATTGCACCCGTCCATCCCATCGTCTGCTCACCCGGCACGTCAGCTTCTTGACTCGGTGAACCGTCTCCCCGCTCATGTCCGTGACCTCGAGGCTCCCGCCTTCGCTGGAGTTCTCGGAAGAGTCGTCTTCCACCACGCGCTCGGGGACAGCGCCTGTAATTCGCATGACTTCCACGTGGAGGCGCCCCGCAACCTGCGGCAGGAAGGAGAGCGCCTGCGGGTTAATAGGCACCCTGCGGGCGCACTGACCTCGGACAGAGAGCATGCTGCCACCTCTCCGGAGAGCCGCCCCTCTGTGACCGCCACGGGAAACACCCCTTCCGCAGCCGGTCCATCGCTCGCCCCCTGCATCGCCCTGCCTGACTCTGGGCCAAATTTGCCTCTCTGACACTTGCCTTCTGGAGTCATCTTTCTTATCCGTTATAGGCAGCCCATGAGCAGAGCAAAGACAGCTATCACATTCCACCCGGAGTCATCTATCTCCCGTGTTGGAATATGCATTCATCTGAGCAAATCCCTGCCCCGTGGGAATACGAAACAAGTAGTATAGACACACGTGCAGATTGTTCCGGGAGAGCTTCACCCAGGAACTGACTGTGGCCACGAGCTGCGCTACTAAGCACGGCACTTACGAGGTAAGCCAAAAGCCGTGGTCACCAGGCTCACAGAGCCTCGGCTCTCCAGATGGGCAAGTCCCTCACAGCAGAGCCGGGGCAGGGAGCCCATCCCAGGAGGAATCCCTGGTGGTTCTCTGGATAGGTGCTAGTGCGGCAGTGCTGTCTTACAGCTGCTTGCACAGAACTGAATTAAAGGACAAGAATTACCCTGCAGTTTGCACCCTCCGAGTGCTACAACTAGCCCAAGTTCTGTTTCGTGACACAGGTCAAGGTGGCAATGGCTGGAGTCATGCAGGGGACACGTGTTCCGGCAGTGCTGCCACCATCTTGAATTGTGACGCTCCGTTGTAAAAGGAGCTCGGACCCGACCTCCACATAGCAAGTGGCCCGGCACCAAGCACCTGAGAGATATTAGCTAGTGGGGTTGGTGGGGTGACACCAACATGGAGCAGCCTGTTAGAGGAGGGAGAAAGGGGGAACGGGGGAAACCAATTCCAAGGTAAGGGGGGTTCTCAAGCTTTTTTCAATATTTTTTGAGAATAACACTCATTCATTCATTCATTCATCCATTTATGAGAGAGAGAGAGACAGCATGAACAGGGGAGGGTCAGAATCCGAAGACAGGCTCCAGGCTCTGAGCTGTCAGCAAAGAGCACAACGCGGGGCTCGAACCCACAAACTGCGAGACCATGACCTGAGCCGAAGCCAGACGCTCAACCGACTGAGCCACCAAGGCGCCCCTATTTATGTCTTTAAGTTTATTTATTTACAACTTGCTCCCAAGTTGTACCTGGTGAAGACTGCAGTGGGGGCCGAGAAGGAACTCGAATGTATTACAAAGGTAAGAGACTAAAAGATGAACATGGTGACAGAGCGGAATCTGGTTTCCAAAAGATTTCTTTTTTTTTTTTTTTAATGTTTTATTTATTTCTAGGAGAGAGAGAGAGACAGCGTGAACAGGGGAGGGTCAGAGAGAGAGGGAGTCACAGACTGAAACAGGCTCCAGGCTCTGAGCTGGCAGTCAGCACAGAGCCCGACGCGGGGCTCAAACCCACGAACCGCGAGATCATGACCTAAGCGAAAGTCGGACGCTTAACCGACTAAGCCACCCAGGCGCCCCTGGTTTCCAAAAGATTTCTAAGGTGATTAAAACAAAGAAAAAATACTTGTGAACCATACATTTAAAAAATGAGTTATGATTATCTTTTAAAACCATGATTTAATCTTGAGAGTTTCTACTGGTATTAGTAGAGAAGAAAGAGTATGATCCTGACTATTCACCCTAGATCTGCCTCAAGAGCATAACTTAAATCAGAGTCTCACACACACACACACACACACACACACACCCTTCAACTGTGCTCATTTCCTCCCAGGCTGGCTTGTCCTTACCTCCCCCTGCTGGCTGATGATAGGAACTGCATACTGAAGTTTCACATCATAGAAGAGACACTCCAAGAACACATTAGCCACGCCAATTAGGTTGTGATTCTCTTGGGCTTCATAGAAAGGGTCACCTCGTTTCCCATAGAGACGCTTTGCCTGGTAGGTAGGGGAGGAAGGTGGGGAGGCGAGTAGGAAACAAAACATCAATCTGAATATTATTTAAAACTAGAGCCTAAAAATGAAAGAAGAAAGCATTTATCCAGAGAAGTTAAAAAGAAGTGAAATTACAATCATGTCACATAAATAAAACAAAAGTAGCACATGGGAGGGGCTCTTCCTCAGTGACACTCTCGTCTTCCCTATCACACCCCACATACAGCCTTTTTCATTCCATTCCCTGTGCTTCATCTCATTTCCTTCACCGGGTCGTCTTTTCCATTACTAACATCCAAAAAATGGGTTGTGCTTTCTAAAATTATTCTTCGTAATCTCTGTAGCCATTATCACAGCTCAGGGAGCCTGAACATATGCTAATGAATACAAAGCCCAAGCTGGCTCCTCCGCGTGGATTCGTCACAACACAAAACAGTAAGGACTTACTCTGTCCTATTACCTATAACTTGAGTTGTAGCAAAAATGCAGCCAAACAAGAACATGTTATGTGTTCTCTTCATTTAGTTTCTGTCTGTGTGGGGATCTCATGTTTTATGACTGATCTAACTTCCAACTTAGAAGTTTTTTCAAGATCACTTCTACATCCCTTTTCTTTTTTTCCCTTAAAATATTTTTTTGATGTTTATTTTTGAGAGAGAGAGAGAGAGAGAGACTGAGCGTGAGTGGGGGAGGGGCAGAGAGCAAAGGAGACACAGAATCTGAAATAGGCTCGAGACTCCAAGCTGTCACCACAGAGCTTGACGCGGGGCTCGAACCCATGAAACCCTGATCATGACCTGAGCTGATGTTGGGCGCTTAACCGACCGAGCCACCCAGGCGCCCCACTCCATGCCCAGCATGGAGCCTAACACAGGGCTCGAACTCATGATCCTGAGATCAAGAGTTGGAAGCTTAACTGACCGAGCCACCCAGGTGTCCCAACATTACTGTTGTAGTACCAATGTCCAAAGCTTGACTGCAGAAATTCACTGCCACGCACGTGTGCATTCTGACAGTGAAATCACTTACACTCTGTGTTTTTAACATGGCCAAATTTCCTTTCCGTTTTGTTTCTTTTACCTCAGGAATTTTTTCCTTCCATTCTTGATAAAGGTCTCTCATATCAATTAATTTATTCTCCAGCTTCTCAATGGTCCAAACTTGGGTGCTCTTTCCTTTCCTCCTCACCTGGATAGCTGGCTCACTCACGATTGCTCCTCTCTGCAGAATGAAGGAAAACCAAAAACAACAAACCAGATGAAGAGAAGTCTTGTTATAACTTCTTAGATTGTTACAGCAACATATATTATTAGGAAGTAGCAAGCTTGAAGAAAACATATGTATTGAGAAGATGAAATTCTACCACCTAGGGAGTATTGTGGCTTATTTTCAATCTTCTATATGTATACCCACGCATGCATTTTATTTTTATCATAATCAGAACCAAACAAAACTGTAAATTTCCTATCCTGATCCTCTCTCCACAGTTTTCATGTTATGATTATATTCTTGTGCTGTTAAATATTCTTCACAGACATGATTTTTAATGGGCACAGTGAAATCTATTATATGATGTACCTGTAGTTTGACCAATTACTCTATTGTTTGACATCATGGCTCTTCCAAATTTTTGCTATTATGAAGGCCATTATGATAAGCATCCCTGTATAAATAGCATATGATCATTATGAATTTTTAAAAAATGTTTATTTTTAAAGAGAGAGAGGGGTAAGGGGCAGAGAATTTGAAGCGGGCTCTGTGCTGACAGCAGCAAGCCTGATGTAGGGTTTAAACTCATGAACTGTGAAATCATGACCCGAGCAGAAGTCAGATGCTTAACTGACTGAGCCACCCAGGCACCCCTCTTGATGACTATTTCTATGACTATGGACTTAAGATAAACTTCTCAAAGAACTGCTTGGTCAAAGGACTAAAATGCAGACAGAGTCACGAAATACTCCCTGACTCATTCCCAGCTTGCCTGCCAGAGGGAAACATAAATGGATGAAAAATTATTTTCTTTTGAAGTTTTGAAGGAAATATTCTTCAAGTTGAAATGACGGAAAACTTCCCAATGAGTCGTTCTGTGCACACAAGAAAGGTATTATAAAGTCTTCCTTCCTTGCAGAAACCTTTCTTAAATTCATACCTATCCCCCATTCCGGAAGGGCACATTCATACGACAGAGAAAAGCAAGAGGAATTACTTATATATATTTCTAGTTTTAACACATCTAAGGGCATATATACTCCAGGGAGGTCTATAGAGGAAATTTTTTTTTTTTTTAAATTTTTACTGTTGAAGTATAGTGGCATACAACGTTATATTAGTAGAGAGGAAGTCTTCAAAAGAGTAAATACTCTGGCTCACATCAGGATCCTCACAGATGTTCTTCAGGATGTCAGGTTTGTCTGCTGCCTTATAGAACTTACTGCTGTACATTTTGCGCGCTCTCTTTTTTTGCAACGCTCTTACCTTCCTGTTGGCACTGAGGTTTGCAGCAGGGATCTGCAGAGTCACCTGGTAGTCAGTGAGCTTGCTCATTTCCTCAGCTAAGAAGTTTGCCTCCCGCACCAAGGTGTTGGCTTTCACTAGCTGCTCGCGCAGTTTTGCCAGGCTCTGGCGGAAGAGCTCATCCCTGTGGGGCAGCAGAAAAGGAAATGAGAAAATCTGAAAGAAGAGGAAACTGTAATTCTGCTTCTGGGTGAGTCATATTATTAGAAAGTGGTAGAAAACTCCTTTTGGGCGATATTTTTCGAGATTTTTTTTTTCTCCTGTTGATGAGAAGCAATTATGTAGAGGGACTTAACCTAAAAACCATGTTTTAAATCCCCTAACAGCTGAAAACTTTTTTTCAGATTTTAATATGCTGCTGCCAAAAACCAATAAAGGAATCCTTTAGGGAAAAGACTGATTACAACTTTTTATGTGCTTCTGGGGCTGGGGGGAGGGGGTGGTAGGCAGGGGAGAGAAATCTGGAGTCCATAAGGAGAAAGTGTTTTGCATGATTTCTTCAGTTGGTAAAAGGCAAGAATTCTTTCTTCAACTCCACTCAGCTGCACTTCTGATAAGACCTTCTCCAACGTTCTGAGGCTGAACAGGACAAAACCCTATTATGGGCTCTCCCAGCTCCAAATCTTTTGCCTCTGTAGCATTTTTTGTATTTATAATTTCTCACTTATATGTGTAATTATTTGACTGAGCTGCAGGCACCCCACGGGGAGAACTGTGTGGTCAAGTCCACGGCCCACTGTGGGAACCCCAAACTATCCACTGAATGAAAGGAAGAGTTCTTCTGGTTCCATGGGTGGGCGCAAAGGTAACCCAGCAGACTGCTTACCTATCTTCTCTTTTCTACCATTTATACACCCCCCGCCCTTACTTCATAGGAAGATGAGAAGGATGGAGCACCCTATCTCTACCCCTTTCCCATTACCTCAGAAGTGACGCTGAGGCACCTGCAAAGATGTTAATCTGAAGTTACCCTAACACGTATGGCACACGGATCCCACCTGTCTGGTTTTTCTAGGTGAGATCATCATTTTTTTTTTTTTTTCAGTTACCTGGGCTTGACTTTACTCTAGCCAGCTCAGTCTTTTCTCTTTTCTACAACATCCAGAAAAAAAGCCTTGTGGCTTTTTCCTTTGAAATATCCCCTAAATCTCTCTCTCTATTGTTTTCATGACCCCTGGCAGCCTCAAAGCCCCCACAGCTCTTTCTCTGCTGTTCTAGGCACTGGGGACACGCCAATGAGTGAAGCTGCCTCCCCACCCCTGGAAGTTCTTTTCAGATCGGGGATCAATGAAAGAGAGAAAATTTTATAGTTGAAACACTTCCCAGTACTGTTTTTTTAAACTTACTTTTGTGATGCATTTTTCACATATTTATAGCTTGCTCTATGATACGTTGCAAGTGTTCAGAAAGAATGATTATATCTCTGGCTTTCTTTGTAATTCTCACTAGCTCTTAAATAGACTTGATTTTCAGCCCCTCAATGTTGGCTTAGGTATGTATGAGTCCTTCAGTATTTCTACAAGCCATCAATACTTATTTAGGGAAGAGTCCCAGTTTCTAATATAACACCTCATCATTAATGGCATTTTAATTTTATCCAGTGACCCTGGTGAAATCAGTATTGTGACCATTCTCATCTCCTTGAATGACAGCCCCAAATATCATCTTCGCTACTCCCCTTCCTTTTAAGAATTTGAGCCTCAGGGCGCCTGGGTGGCTTAGTTGGTTAAGCGTCCGACTTTCGCTTAGGTCATGATCTCGCGGTTCGTGAGTTCGAGCCCCGCGTTGGGCTCTGTGCTGACTGCCAGCTCAGAGCCTGGAGCGTATTTCAGAGTCTGTGTCTCCCTCTCTCTCTGACCCCCTCCTGCTCACCCTGTCTCTCTCTCTCGCTCCTAGAAATAAATAAAAATATTAAAAAAAAAAAAAGAATTTGAGCCTCAAAGAGGATCAGTCTGTAATTGAGCGGAAAAAATAGGCTTAACACTTGACTGAAAAGTACTATCATTAGAAACAATCCACCTTTACGGGGCGCCTGGGTGGCTCAGTCGGTTAAGCATCCAACTTCGGCTCAGGGCATGATCTCACTGTTCACGAGTTTGAGCCCCGTGTTGGGCTCTGTGCTGACCACTCAGAGCCTGGAGCCTGCTTCGGATTCTGTGTCTCCCTCTTTCTCTCTGCCCCTCCCCTGCTCGTGCTGTCTCTCTCTCTCAAAATAAACATTAAAAACAAAACAAAAAACAAGCTGCCTTTTCTGTTGCATCTTTCTGGTTTTGCCTTTTACAACCTTCAGTACACAAGAAGTAAATAGGGAGAATAAATGGACCATCAATGGGTCCAATCACACCAATTACTTTCAAGCTCACCGTTGCTTAGAGTAAAGCCACCAGTTCACAGTAAAGGCGGAAAAGCAGCTCTTCAGAGAAAGCATTATCTGATAACCTTTGTCTCTTTTACCCAGGCACAGTAAAAGATAAAGAGTAATGTGTTACACATAGGATAAATCTTCATACTTTAGTATCCAGACAGATGAGAGGGAAGCTCCTGGGGAAAATGCAATGAACTTTTTTCTCTGACTTTAGAACCACCAAGTGCATTACCACGGCAAGCCTGTTGTGAAGGCTAGGGCTCCCTTTTCTCGCTCTTCTTCTCTGGATGTGGAAAGTACCTCATTGCTCGGGAGAGATGCACTGTGACTGCAAGAATGAGATTTCCAGCCCATGAGTCGTGGCTTTGATCCCGCTCTCCTAACTTACCAGCTAAATGACTCTGGGTGACTCATTCAATCTCTCCGCCTGTTTCCTCATGTGTGAAGTGGGGTACAAAGGATAAAATACAGTAGTAGTTGGGAAGATTAGATGGATACCTGTAAAGCACTTGGTGCCTGGCACGTGGTGAATGCTCTGTAAATGTCAGGTGCTACTTTTGTTACTCAGATTATTATAACAGCATAGTAGTTAGTACTGGGACTGATAGATCTGGGTTCATACGCTGGCCTTTTCAGGGACCAGGTGGGTGACTGAGAAGGATATGTAAACTGGGTGCCCTCTCTTCAGGACGGAGATAACTGTTCCCACAGCACAGTGCTGCTGGGAGTGTTAAATCGGTACCATGCCTAGACTGTGGTGAGAACCCAACAGAACTCAGCAATAATTTACTGTCCTCACGGTTGATGTTTCCACCACTACCTTAGTTCTGAGATAAATATTTTAAAATTTAAAAATTTAAAAATATTTTTTAATGTTTATTTATTTTTGAGAGAAAGACACAGAGCACAAGCAGGGGAGGGGCAGAGAGAGAGGGAGACACAGAATCCGAAGACACAGCTCAGAGCCTGACACGGGACTCGAACTCACAAACCATGAGATCATGACTTGAGCTGAAACAACTGACTGAGCCACCCAGGTGCCCCTGATATATATTTTAAAGTCACAAATTTTGAAAATTCACGTTAAGGGGGTGCCTGGGTGGCTCAGTCAGTTGAGCGTCCGACTTCGGCTCAGGTCATAATCTCATGGTTCGTCAGTTTGAGCCCTGCATTGGGTTCTGTGCTGACAGCTCAGAGCCTGGAGCCTGTCTTCAGATTCTGTGTCTCCCTCGCTCTCTGAACCTCCCCTGCTCAAACTGTCTCTCACTCTCAGAAATGAAATAAAACATTAAAAACATAATAATAAAAAAAAGAAAGTTCATGTTTAGATTTCTTAATACCATAATTGTATTTAAAGAGACTCCAAAGTAAGAGAAATTGAAAGTAAGAAATGCTTTTATGCTAAAGAACAATCTCAACTTTCTCTACTTCAATACCTAACAGTGGTATTCTTTTTTTTTTTTAATGTTTATATATTTTTTAAGTTGTACTTATTTTGAGACAGAGAAAGAGAGCAAGTGGCAAGGGGCAGAGACAGAGGGAGAGAGAGAGAATCCCAAGCAGTCTCTATACTGTCAGTGCAGAGCCCGATGCGGGGCTCAAACCCATGAACCAGGAGATCATGACCTGAGCCCAAATCAAGAGCCAGTTGCTTAGCCGACTGAGCCACTCAGGTGGCCCCCAAACAGTGGTGTTCTAACCTGATGCCATTTTTACTGAAGGGTAAGGGGAGGGCGTCTTTAACAACTAACATCACAGCAGGCATACCAAGGATGGATAGAATCTCTGAAAGGAAAAGGCGATTGCTAATGACCAGACACAGGACTAAGATTTCCTTCTTGCTTAGGCTGCTCCCCGCTTTCACATGCCTCCCCCGAGGCCCCAAGGCCCTGGAGCCGTGACTCGGGGCCACAGGGCTGCCGGTCTTACCTCTCCTCTGCCCACTGGGTCACCTTCTGCTGAGCTGTCTGGCTGCTGTAGGCCAGGCGGTCGGGGCCCCCGCTCTGGGGCTGGCGCTCCGGGGACAGCTGCTGGCGGAGCTGCTCCAGCTCCCGCTCGTACATGAGCCGCTGCTCCTCCAGGGCGCTCCGCTTTTCCTCCAGGTACTGCTTCTCCAGGACCTGAACCACATTTTGCACTGGGTCTGGTGAGCCAAGAGACAAGGCGAGGTGTCTTCCGCGGTGGCTACGACAGGGCAGACGGCTGGGTGCTTCTCCCAGCAAGAACCATCTCCTGCCTCAGAAGCTAGTCTTGCACATGCCCTTCCCGGAGCACCCCGGGGGCCCCCGCCAGGTGAGAGCCTCCCAGCCGCCTTTGTAAGAACATTTCAGATAAATGTCCTACGTGTGAACATTCCCCACATCGACTGCGTTTCTTCAATGTGAGGAGCTCATGTTTACATGGATCATTAATCCACTCTAAGCAGATGGTAGGGGGGTGGGCTCCTACCCACTGAGAAAAAGTTCATGAAATCTAAGACAGCCTCCAAGAGAGAGCCGCACAAGATTTCATTTGTATGGTAGTCAACTTCTATGTCCATTTGGCATCGGTTTTAGTATATGGCAAATGGTTTATAGTTCTGATTTTAACCACAAATCTTATGACTCCTGAATTTCTAGCGTGTGGGAGGAGACGTATAGATCATTGTGTGTGTTTGAAAATATTGAGTATATATGGTCTGGCCATTTTTCAGGTACGGATATTCAAGAGGGCAACTCATTTACAAAAAAGAAAAGAAAAGGAGAAAGAAAGGGAAGGAGGAAAAAGGAAGAATTCACTTGCAGAACTCAAAGGCTGTTTTTTACTCTCTGTTTTCGTAGATTGAGAGATCACCAACACCAGACGATAGGTGGTGAACAAGTGTAGATACCCATTGTTTAAAGGCCATGACCATGGGTAGTGGTGGTTGTGCTGTATGTAGGGCTCACTGGCTGGGGCAGGACATTAGCTTCGTAATGACCACAGACCTGGATGCTGCGGAGAAAGACGAATGCCCTGAGCATATGTCCAAAGGAGAAAGTTGCGGACATCTCTAAGTGAGCAGGCGTTAGGGGAACAGGTCACACTATCTGGATGGTAAGTAAGAAAATCACCAACACGGTAAATATCTCCAGGTACATGACATATGGAGGAGATGTGTTCCTAATCTCAGACTGGCTGGGAGTTCACACCCTTGCCTGTTATTCAAATAGTGACATTTGTGTCATATTCCCACATCGCGCCTTTCAGTTTAACTTCCAAGGTAAGCGGTGGGAAATGAAAATAACAAAAGGGTATAAAAATATCACCCAATGATGGCTACTGATGGACTTTTCCAGAAGACTCTATCTATCAATTTGTGAAATAAACATGTAAGTTATAATAATTTTCTAGATGAACAGTAAGAAAAAAGATAGTATGTTAGCTTAACAAATAAGGTTGAGTTATATAAAACAAAAAGTAGAAAGCAATTTTCAAAAACCACTAGCAATACAGAGCACAGGTGAGTTGTTTTAATAAAAATAACAACCACATGGCAATAATAATTCTGCTAGCTTCCAGCTACAACTCAGGGAGAGGCATTATGCCCTTTACATGCATCATCTCATGAAAGCCTTGCAACAAACTAAGGGTGGATAACATTCCCATTTTAAAGATGCCAACCTAAGATCACAGAGCTAATGAATGACAGAGCCATGTTTTGAACTCAGAGCAGAGCAAACAGCTGGGGGTAGGACATCAATTTAGTAATCAACTGGTACAGTATTCTTACCTCTAATGTTTTGCTCAGAATTTGTACTCTGTTTAAGAGTGGATATTAAAAAAAAATACTGTTCTTTGCTAATATAAAATTCTAAAATTCAGCGTTTTTTCAGAGTACGATAATTTTCTTCACAGAGTCTTGACATGGGGTCCCTAAAATCTGATGGAAAATGAACTCTTAAAAATATCACATTCTTTTTTTTAATATATATTTTTTGAAAGAGGTAGGAGGGGCAGAGAGAGGGGGACAGGGGATCTGAAGTGGGCTCTGTGTTGACAGCAGAGGGCTCGACACAGGACTCGAACTCACGAACTGAGAGATCACAACATGAGCCAAAGTCACATGCTCAACCGACTGAGCCACCCAAATGCTTCCCAAAATACCAAACTCCTAAACAAAGACAGACCATGGAAAGGGAAACACTTTTCCATAGAGCAGATTATCTATGTATTCCAAAGCATCTGGACTTCTGACCTAGTCCTGTAATTTATGAAAAATACATGAACAATATGGTAAAGAAGGAGTCTGAAGAGATTTTAAATGTAAGGATTAGAAAAGTTCTCTCAGAATTTTTAAAAAATGCATTTCTCAAACTGTGCATGTTTTTTCTCTTTCAGTCTCTAGGTTTAAAAAAGGAGGGACGAGGTCCTCACCATCCATTTACACTTACATGGAGACTGATTTTCAAGAGCCCTCCATTAGTGTCAATGAATCTTTTCCAGAGCCCGAACATTAGAAAACACAATGTTTTAGAAAATTCTAGAATTTTTGCTAAAAGACACTGGATAAGATATTTAATCCCCATCTGTCCTTGTTAGTCAGAGGTGTGTAGAAAAACACATGGTCCTAAATGGCTGAGGTGGAGGGGCTCTCCCCCGTGCTAACGCAGAGGTCCTGTGCTAATCAAGGCTGCTTTAAACCGCCTTAGCAGCTGCCATGACGTAACACCCCACTATTCACCAGGCTTCGTCACCAGCCACAAACCAACGAGTAGATAGAGTAGATACAGAAGAGAGAGCGACTCAAAGCATCCATCCCCTGAGCCTGCCACAGACCAGCCCAGTAAGTCCTGCCCCAGGACTCTGGGGCTGATGTCTCTTTCTGTCTGTCTTCCCTTTTTTAAACCTCGGTCTCAACACAAGTCTGGAAATACCTTTCTCTTAGACATATTTGATAACATCATCTTTGCAGATGAATTAACTAGTTTCAAGCCTTCATCACTATGCAGCGTATTTTTAAAATAGATTATCCTAATCAGCAAGTCAACGTCACTCTATGGTATGGCCTAGGACAGAAGCCAAAGACTATTTGGCCCATTCTCAACGAACCAATCCACCATCAAAGAATTACCTACAGTTTTATTTTCCCTCCTATCATTTTCTTCCTCTTGAATGAAGGGTTTTAAAACTCAGTGAGCCTGATGCCTAAGGCCAGGATACCAAAGAGATGAGTGTTTTAGGAAGAGACAAAGGATCATATTTATTAGGGCCTAGCATGTTCTCTTTTCTTCATTAGTTTATTCTTTATCTGGTATGTTAACTATATAATGTGTTCAAACTTATTTATCTGTCCCGAAGATGGAAAAGAGAGGATGTCAATAATAGAGGCTGGAGGGCATTGGTATTCATTCATACCAAGGTCCCCAATGCACCAAATTGAAAGGAAGTAGATCCTTTTGGGGGAAAAGCTCCCAAAAACCAAAAACCTACCTTTTAATGCCAAATGGCATAAACCCAATGACTCTTCACCAGCCCCTTAACTGCTCTTTACTTTAGAGCTACCATTGACTCTGTGAAGATACAGGAGTGCCTGATTCTTATTCTGAACCCTGGGGAAGTACCCATTATTGTCCACAAATGTGAAGTTTGCTTCTACTCTTAATTGCAATGAATTGGGTTTTAGATCACTATTTACTTTAGAAATTTGAAAACACATCATTCTACTCTTAATGCAGGTAAAATCTGCATCTGCAAGTACAATGCTCTGAACTGCCGTGCAGTCAACAGTCACAAAGCCATTAGTCACCGTACCAATAATATCAATCGCACTTTTGTGCTGTTGGATGCATAAGGGACAGGATGTCTACCAGATTTTAACCAATGGGAAGGCAGTGGAGTTGGGATATTGGGGGGAAGGGGTCGCAATTTAAAAGGGCACATTCCTCAATCAGGAATTCATCAGAGTGCTTCCATCAGGCAAAAGACTTCAGCTTCTTCCCGATCGTGTTAGAGTTTGGCCAAAGCATGTAGCACAAGCATCAGTCAGCAGCACTGCTAAGAGCCACTCACGCTCCCCCATGCTAAAGTCACAATCAGTTAACACCTTTATCCCAGTGTTTGTGAAGGAGCTTCGTCTGAAACCACAGGAGAGGGAAGAGAATCTTCAAATACGACCACCAGGGGGATGACCACCAGGCAGACAGGCTTATTATCGGAAAACCACCTAGCGGAAGAGGTGAACTGCATGAACACTATTGGGCCCCTGGCACTTCAGCACTGAGTCAGAGCGCATCCTGCGTGGAACTGGGCGAGGGGTGGGGAGGGGGAAACAGTACTTTTAAGTAGGCAAAATCAACACTGGAGAACAAGGCTTGATCTTGATACAAATGGATAAGTCATGTTAACACCATGAGCCAGGTCACTGGTGACTAATTGGTTTGGCTAAGAGGATTGGAAGAATTAAATACTTACTAAATACTCATCTGTTATTCAGGGGTTCAATATAAATATGATAGGAAGATAGTGATTGAATGAAACTAGAAATCTATGATGTGGAACAATAGAGGATTCAGTTGCTACCCCCTGGATACCCTGCAGTTGGAGAATAGAGACATCTGGAATTCTGTCATCTCACGGAGAGAAATATGGCTCCTTCTAATGGGCATTCCTGCACCTGGAGTTTGGAGCCCACACCCCTGTCACACCCTGTATCCACTCAGGCTTCCAAAAATTACTCACAGGAGACTTGTTGCTCAGGCACGTTGTAAACTGGCCCATCAATGTGATCCTGATGTGGCAACATCAGTCTGGAATGACTTTTGGGATCCCTCCCACCTGGATGAGCAAGGAGCAGAGCAGACTGGCTCCCCAGCTATGGTGCAGCCTGCGGTGCTGTGTCCACAGCCCCAGCAGCTAACCTGCCCCCCCAATCTCACTGATGTTCTTTTCTGTTGTTCTAGGTTCTTCATACGAATGCATCACACTTGTTTTTCAATCTAGCCTTTCCTTCACACTTTCATTTCTATAACTGAAAATAGGGAGTCCTTGGGGCTAAACATCCAGGGATATAAAGGTCAGAGTCTTTTTTTTTTTTTTAATATTTTTATTTATTTCTAGGAGAGAGAAAGAGAGACAGCATGAGCAGGGGAGGGTCAGAGAGAGAGGGAGACACAGACTCTGAAACAGGCTCCAGGCTCTGAGCTGGCAGTCAGCACAGAGCCCGACGCGGGGCTCGAACCCACGAACTGTGAGATCATGACCTAAGCGAAAGCCGGACGCTTAACCGACTAGGCCACCCAGGCGCCCCTAAAGGTCAGAGCCTTTATCTATCTCTGCAACAGAATTCCCAATCTGATATGCCAGAGATCAGACTGACGTTCTCCAGCCGCACCCACACTCTTCTGTGGGCTGATTCAAAGAAGAGGGTGAAAGGAAACATTTCAGGGGAGGGCCCGACTGGGAAAACACAGTGCTCCCTGCATCACGGCCGGCAGAGGCGCCTGGTGATCCTCCCTGGCTCGAGTTAGGGGTCATCCTCAGGTATTCAAAGAACAGCTGAATGGGACAGTGAGATCGGACAAAGTCCAGAAACTAAGTTTCTCATCTCAGGTGCTCCTGAAGGTAGCCTCAGCTATACTTCTTGTCGAATAGTTCTGGTCTGAGAAACGCTGCCTTGTGCCTGGTAAGAGAGGAACTTTCCTGTCCTGTTTCTCGTTCCCAGACACAGGGCTGGGGATGAGAAGATTGAGAGATGGGAAACGAAGGGGCCCATTTATAAAAGAGCCATCAAGGACAGAATGTGGTATGGACTTTACTGAATGCATGTGAAGTGTGTATGAAGAAATAAAGGATTTCCTTTTAGATACAGAGACAAATTTTTAAACAAACATTGAAAGCTTTCTGGAACAAGGGATCTGGAATTGATGCTTTAAGGAAAATCTCTTCCTTGAAGGTCTGAGTCAAGCTAGTGTGTAGGTCAAGCAAAGAGCCTTTAAAGCCTGTGACTGTCATTTTTGTAAAAGCCGCCTGGGCTTACTAAGTAAGCCTCTTTGGTGGTACAATTTCCAACTGAGTTTACAGCAAAGTATCGTAAGCTTTAATCATTCATTAGATTCCATTTGAAATTCCTGGGTTCCTACTCTGCTGGGGAATTTTGTGCTCTGAAGGCTCAGAAGTGATGAGTCCAGTAATGGGGAGTTTGAAAAGGAATTCCATCATAGTCCTTCTGGACTCTATGACCATGACTGGCTTGGGGACAAGGGGCTCAAAAAAGGGACCATCCGCTCCTTAGTTATACTTGAGGGAGCAGACCGGGCCCTGGGATATTTCATGAGCCCCTCCCCAGGGGCCTCTGTAAGAAACTGGAAATTTTATGTGTCTAAATTTCAGAGTGATACTTTATGCAAGCGGATCCCTCAGTGAACAGTGTGGGACAGGAGCTGCCCAAGACGGAGGAATCCGGAGGAAAGGCCTTACCATTGCTGTTCAGCGTTTTCATGATAACCTCCATCTGCGCAAATTCATAGTTATAGTCTGGTTCCGAGGAAGCTTCACTGGCTGCGTCCAGGTCATGCTCCGGGGGGCCGGCTTCCTTTTCAAAGTCTTTCAACCAGTCTCGCCGTTTCCTCTTAGGTAAGTTAATTCTGTGGGGTTTTCCACCATTAGAGAAAAGTGACTTGTTTTATACTCGGGTAACAGTGGGGAAAAAAAAAGTGAAAATATCAGGGAACCCAAAGAGGTTACCTGAAGAAGTGGTTATTTCCCCACAGGATTCGATCGCCGTGCCACAGCTGGGTGTTGCTGCACACAAGGGTGCCGTTTACACAGGACCTGAAACAACACCCGGGAAGAGGTCAGCTCAGTGGGAAAGAGCACGAAACCCAGACCCAGTGGCCCAAGAGATAAATGGAGGCATTTCCCTCAACAGATGTGTTCTACTGATACCAAAAGAAGGAATAGCATTGCAGCCACCATCACCACACATGGTCAAAACACAAGATGATCGGGGGCACCTGGGTGGATCAGTTGGTCAAGCATCCAAGTTCGACTCCGGTCATGATCGCACGGTTTGAGTTCGAGCCCCACGATGGCCTCTGCGCTGCCTGTTTTGGGTCCCCTGTCCCCCTCTGCCCCTCCTGCCCCCTCTCTCTCAGCAAATAAACATAAAAAAAAAAAAAAAACCCAAAGCACAATAATGATGAAGGGCAGCCAGTATCCCTCAAAGACAGACAACTTGGCATGATGTGCTCCAGATGCAAATATACACGAGAATGCCTACGGAATATTCTTGTCCAAATTTGAGCTGAACCTGATCAGTTGTTATATCGAAATACCAATTTAGGAAATACAGAAGGTGGTGGAGGATGCTAAATAATGCCATGGGGACACAACGAGCAACATGCTGACGACAGAAAACAACCCAGCATCCTCAACAAAGAACATACAAGGGCAAGGGGGTGGGGGAAGCAGAGGGAGGAAGAACCTGGAGGCTAAAAGAGACATAAAAGCTAATGACAACGGTTGAATCTTATTTGACCCTCATTTCAAGAAACAACTGAAAAGGAACATTTTTGACACCTTTGGGGAGATCTGAACACGGACTCAATATACGAAAGTTAGTAAGGAATCATTGTTAACTATTTTGGGTGTGATGGAATTGAAGCTACGTTCAAGAATACTTACCCTTTAGAAATACAAGCGGAGACATTTATGGATACAAAGTTATAATATCTGGAATTGGCTTTAAAATAACCCGGAGGGGAAGGAGGGGGGAGACGTGGAAGGTATAGAAATCAAAGCAAAACTGTCTGCGAGGTGCTCATTTTTGAAGCCAGATGATGACGGATATACAGGGCTTCATCATACTCTTTGTTCTACTTTATATGTTTGAAGTTTACCATAATAAAAACTTGGGGTAAACAAAGAAAAAAGAACACAGGTTTAAATCCTAAATAGCTACCAAACAAACTGTAAAAATAAGACAATCAGCGGAGACCGGAGTCTCTGTTTACTGCACGAATACACCTTAGGTCACAGGCGCTGTGTATCTGGCTTTGTGCTGGTCTGTGCATCTGGGAGGCGTCTCAAATCGTGCAGCTGCAACTCTGCCCAGGGGACGCCTGGAGCTGGGATCCCAGTGGTGCCGGTTTCCTCACCGTGCAGCTCTGCTGCAGCTTACAGGGTACAGGGGGCTGTGAATAACTCCCCATAGCAGATTTCATAGGATTTTCTGCCGATCAGAAGATCTCATCAACTGATCCTTTAACACCAGTTAAAGCCTTGCCACTGTGACTTTTCTTAGGGGGAGAGGAAAAGTCCTCCAGAATTTTTAGTGCAGATAATTTTTTAAAAATGTTTAATTATTGGAGAGAGAAAGAGGAGATCCAAAGCAGGGTCTGGGCTGTTAGCCCAGAGACCCTTGGGGCTTGATCTCAAGAAACCTAAGATCATGATCTGAGCCGAGATCAAGAGTTGGATACTTAACTGACTGTATGAGCCACCCAGGCATCCTTAGTGTTCTTATACATGTTTCTTTCATCTAAAAAAGAGATTGGGGGTGGGGGGGTCACCTGCGTGGCTCAGTCAGTTAAGTGTCCAACTCTTGGTTTCAACTCAGGTCATGATGGCATGCTTTCATGAGTTCAAGCCCTGCGTTGGGCTCTGCGCTGTCAGTGCGGAGCCTGCTTGGAATTCTCTCTCCCCCTCCCCCCTCCCTGCCCCTCCCCTACTCACACTGCTTCTGTCTCTCTCAAATACATAAATAAACTTTAAAAGAAAAGGAAAGATTTGGGGGCACCTGGGTGGCTCAGTTGGTTGAGCGTCTGACTTCAGCTCAGGTCATGATCTCACGGTCTGTGAGTTTGAGACCCACATTGGGCTCTGTGCTGTCAGTGCAAAGCCTGCTTCACATCGAGCCTGCTTCACATCATCTGACCCCTGCCTCTCAGTGCCCTTCCCCCACTTGTGCATGTGCTCTGTCTCAAAAAAGAAACATTAAAAAAACCAAAGAGGGGCAACTGGGTGGCTCAGTGGGTTGGGTGTCCAACTTTGGCTCAGGTCATGATCTCGCGCTTGTGGGATTGAGCCCCATATCAGGCTCTGTGCTGACAGCTCAGAGCCTGGAGTCTGCTTGGGATTCTATGTCTCCCTCTCTCTCTGCCTCTCCTCTGCTCACACTCCATCTCTCTCTCAAAAATAAATAAAATTAAAATTTTTTTTAAAAAGAGAGATTTTGCTGTTATTTAAGAGAAAAATTAGGAGATTAATTAATTAAAGTTTAATTTGCTAAAGAACTGTAAAGCAAAATTTGATGGAGAAAAATAATAAATACTATTCTGAGTTTTAATTTTTTAATAAATTAGTTTTCTCATACAATGTCATTATCTGGCTTCTAATCCTGACTGGACTCTCTAGCTCAAGAGTTACAGAATAAGGAGAACTCACATTGGAAAATAATCCTCTCTTTGCAGTAGTATTTCGAGTATAGGGGCTTTTTTTTTAGTATAGTTTTTATTGATAAAAATATCCTGTAAATACCATCTCATATGTTATTAATTTGTCATGCACAAACATGATAAAACTTTGATGTGTATATATTATTATCTTTTGAGAGAGCACTGGGGAGGGGCAGAGAGAGAGTCCCAAGGAGGCTCCTCACTAACAGCGCAGAGTCCAACACAGGGTTCGATCCCACAAATTCTGAGATCATGACCTGAGTTGAGAACAAGAGTTAGATGCTCGACTGACTGAACCACCTGACTCAGGCGCCCTGGTGTGTACATTTTACACTAACATACTCTCTTTATTTTTGCCAATGAAAATGACTCTCAACGCTAACTCAAGCTTAAAAAGGTCTGTGTCCATCTATTTGGAATGGACTAATTTATTCATCTGAGAAAAGCAGAAAACATATATGTATGTCTATACATATACACATACTCTTGCCAGAAGGATGATGAGAAGTTGGTTTTGGGGGGGAAATTTTTTTAATAGAATACCTACCTCTTCTACCTAAAAAAACAAACATTCCTTAGTCAGTTTAGAAGGAAAAAACTTGCTCAGTTTATTAAGGTATCTAAGAAATCTAATATATCTAGATATCTAGGCAGATAGATGGAGAAACAGACCTATCTATCTATAATCTAATATCTAGGAATAGCACTATGATAAATTGAAATTTGTCACTCAGTGTCCTTTATTGTTTTAAGCTCTGAATTATATAATTTAAACATTCAGTTCAATTTCATTATCCATATTTTGATATGCAGGAGCACCAAAATGGTCTTAGCAGATATAGAACCTTCCCATTATCTCAGAAAGTTTGATTGGGCAGTGTTGTTCTAGAATAAAACAGTTCCAGAGCAAATGAGAGATGAATATAATAAGCTTTGTCTTTCTTATTTATTGCTAACTTTTATGAAATGTGCACACACATTTCTTTTTTGTTAACGTTTATTTATTTTTGAGAGAAAAACAGAGAGAGAGAGCAAATGGGAGAAGGGCATAGAGAGGGAGACACAGAATCTGAGGCAGGCTCCAGGCTCTGAGCTGTCAGCACAGAGCCTGACGTGGGGCTCAAGCTCATGAATTGCAAGATGATAACCTGAGCTGAAGTTGGATGCTTAACCTACTGAGCCACCCAGGCACCCCCCACTTTTTTTATGTTTATTTACTTTTGAGAGAGAGAGAGATCAAGTGTACACACTCACTTCTGAACACATATATAAACATCACTTTGACTTATAGTTTGCTCTTATTACAATAATACAAAGAAAAAGTTATGGAAATTGTCTGGTTTGGCGATGTACCCAGCCAAGAAATCAGCATTGAAAAGGACTTTCTAGTTGGACATATGCCTGGGCATTTGTTAAGAAGCAAGTACAAAACGTCTTTACAGCAAGTTGTGTCCCCTCGCCCAGGCCACGAGACTCCTGCAGGTAAGCTCCTTCTGAAGCTGACACACCTAGGGGACCACACAAGCTCGAGGAGGCCAAGTTCTCAGCACACAGGACAAATCGTTGGGCTGAAGCCCCAACCACTACAGAGACAGAATTTCCAAATAAAGACCATAAATTAAGTAAAACTCAAATTATTAAAGGCACACAATGGAGTACAAAAAAAGACTACAACCAGACCAGGCTGACCAAAAATAGGACTTTCTAAACTTCTACAATAAAAACACAATACAACAGTTAGACAGCAGGTGAGATGTGACTAAAGAGAGACTTAGTGGACTTGAGGAAAGATTTGAAGACACAGAGACTATCTCTTAAACCCACATCCCTCTCTTGCTCTATCTCCAATTCTATGTCCATCTTCACAACCAAGTCTCTCAGCCTACTCCCCCACCCCCATTCTCTCTTCCTTGCACTCTTTCCTTCCACACCCATGGTACATGGTATCTTAACATCCCCAGGTTGCTAGTGTCTTCCCAAATGCCATATCCAACAGAAGCTTTTTAACTATTTTGACTTCTACTTCCTTAAAATTGTCTCTTCCCTTGGCGTCCATCATATCATGGCTTCTCTGCCTCCCTTGTCTCAGCCTCTTCCAGGCTCCTCAGACCATCCCTAAAACATTGCTCTACTCCTTCCACTACACACTCTGGATCCACTTTGAAGACAGGCGACACCACTAACGGCCAATTCTACATCACTGGTGGAACTACATCCCTAAATTCAACGTCCAACCGGATACATTGAAGCTGATATCCCAAGGACACCTCAAATTCACAGGATCCCACCTGAATCCATTACCACTCATGATAGTGAGTCCTGACTCAACCTGTCCTTCCTCTTGTACTCTTTATTTTGGTTTAGGATCTCCGCTGTTTATCTAGTCTCCTGAGACAGAAACCTGTAGCCATTGCTGACCTCACCTTTCTTCTACGGATGGACTCCTCACCCTGTCCCCAAGCACATCACTAAACCTGGCTGACTCTCAAATAATTCTCAAATACATTTTGTCCATCACATCTCTGCCACTTGCTGTGTTCCCATGGCAACATCATAATAATATCCTAACGGATCTCCCTACCTCCAGTCCTGCAACCCCACACATTTCCATAGTGATCAGTTCTGCAGGAAGAAGCACTTATCTTCCTGTAGAATCATTGTTGTTTCTATACGTCCTCCTCCACCAGGCTTTGAGTCCCTATACTTGGCCATTTCTTGCACAGAACCTAGAGCAAATCCTGAAGAAATGCACTTCTACCCTGAGGTAGGAAAGGAGGACATGAGAATTCGATGAAGAGCAGAATAAAACAACATGGCGCTGGAATGGGATATGAGGGAATTTGCTGATTAAAGTTATTTGTAGATATGGTGTTAAGAGAGAATATGATCCAATCATACTGTACACTTAATTTTTAACAATTTTTAACAAATTGTTTTTATTATTTATTTTTGACAGAGAGAGACAGAGTGTGAGTGGGGGACGGACAGAGAGAGAGGGAGACACAGAATACGAAGCAGGCGACAGGCTCTGAGCTGTCAGCACAGAGCCCAACGTGGGGCTTGAACTCATGAACCACAAGATCATGACCTGAGCTGAAGTTGGATGCTTAACCAACTGAGCCACCAAGGTGCCCCTGTACACTGTAAATATATATACTTCTGTCAATTAAAAAACAGAGTATTTAAAAAATCCAAAATTTCTAATATAGGGGATATAGCATAAGACTAAAGACTAAATTGAACTTAGAATAAGTAAAAATTAAGGAACAATACTACTTCTTCATTAAATATCTTAGCAATTATATCATAGTAAAACAAGACCTATAAACTTTCATGAATCTTGTATGCCATTACTGTCTCAGTTTGTCATTACTTAGAAATTGATATGGCCAGTATTAATAGAATAATTTGAAATGAGTGTAAGCATTTCATCATAAAAATGAGTATCTGATTACAATATTTGTGTGTTAATGAATATTGTTATAGGGCTTCATATAAACTTTATACTTGATTGTAAAATAGTTCAAGACAGTATATAATAGAAATTCAACAATAAATATACTATCCTGTCAATTCTCAAATTTTACATATTATAGCCTGGTTTACGAATCTTTCATACAATGGAGTTATCTGATCAACTGCTTTCTATATAATGTACTACACTGAGTAAAAACTAACTTTATTTAATATTTGTACGTTTCAGGCATTGAGCCAAAGCCTACTGATGGATGTTTAACGTACCATTAGCCCTATTTATCACAGGAGGAGATTGAAGTTTAGATAAAAGTATCTCATCTAAGGTAACCTTGCCAGTCAAGGCAGAATCAGCCACCACCCCAAAGCTGTGCTCTCGATGTGGCTACACAACTCCCCACAACCAGAAAGAACATCCCCAAGAACCCACTGAAGCCTTAACTTTGAAATAACTGAGCAAACAGACAGAAGGGGGGTTTCTGAAAATCAGGCTCACAGGTACGTTAAGGAGCTGTTTACTTTTCTTACCTTGCATTTTCTTTTGGAGTGAGAGTGACATCACCATCAGATGCAATGTCGATCTCACAGTGCTCCGGCTGTATCCCTATGCCAAAGAGCTGGATGTCCTGGGAGGTATCTGCACCCACTCTGGTATGGTCCTGGTGACAGGTTATGGAAGACAGGAAGACATCTATACTCACAAGTAACTCAACAAAAATTTATCACAATCAATTTGAATAACCCAACAGCATGACAATATTAAATGAATCAGATGGGAGGTGCAAGATATTTGGGGCGCTGTAAATCCAAATCTTACACTATGTTTGTATTTACTTATTTTTAAATTTATTTATTTTTGAGACAGAGAGAGAGTGAGAGAGAGAGAGAGAGAATGAATGAGCAGGGGACAGACAGAGAGACAGAGGGAAAGAGAGAGAATCCCAAACAGGCTCTGCACTGTCAACACAGAGCCTGATGCAGGGCTCTAACTCTTGAACCATGAGACCACGACCTGAGCCAAAATCAAGAGTCAGACACTTAACCAACTGAGCCAACCAGGCACCTCTGTGTTTTTACTTTGACAGAGAGAGAGATTGAGCACATGAGCAAGGGAGAGGCAGGGGTGGGGGAGGGGGAGAGGGAGAATATCTCAAGCAAGCTCCGCGCTCAGTGCAGAGCCTGACCCAGGGCTCAATCCCACGATTCTGGGATCACGACCTGACCTGAAATCAAGAGTCGGATGCTCAACTAACTGAGCCCCCAGGCGCCTCAGTAGTTGAGAGTTGAATACCAATCTTGCATAGAGTATGGACACCTGTGGGCTACAGAATGTACTGATGAGCAGGAGGTCAAGTACCTCAAACCCCAGACGTCCGAGGACTGTGGCTCCTGGGGAGGCAGTCCACTGCTCGCCCCTTTGCTTTTTCTATTGCTCATTAAAAATCAGAGTCGCCACGATAGTGATATTTCCCTAGTCAACAGAAAGGTTTGATCTTTCAAAATTAGGATTCTGGACACAATTCCTTACGCCTTACTCATGTTCTAAACAAACAGATCTTAAGTCTATTAGTGGGCTTAATAAGTCAGGGGCCATTTGCCCCATACTTAGGTATCTGGGAAAAGTAGAATAAAGAGGATGAGGGAACACTGAGGCTCCTTTCTTCAATCTACCTTATTTTTCATCACATTTTTTATGTTAACTAGGCAGATCAGAACCCTTAACAAGGCACTTAGTTAACTATTTGCAAGTGGGTAATAGCTCTGCATTTAGAGGTTTCAGCATGTGGACAGTTACATAAGCTGCCTTCATGTCTCCAGGTCCCTAATCCTTGAGAATTATGTGCTGCCACATATATTTATATACTACCATAAGTCAGGAATTGCGTGTGTGTGTGTGTGTGTGTGCGTGCGCGTGTGTGTACTATAATGCCCTAGGGCACCTGGGTGGCTCAGTCAGTTGAGCATCGGACTTTGGCTCAGGTCATGATCTCATGGNGGCACCTCTGTGTTTTTACTTTGACAGAGAGAGAGATTGAGCACATGAGCAAGGGAGAGGCAGGGGTGGGGGAGGGGGAGAGGGAGAATATCTCAAGCAAGCTCCGCGCTCAGTGCAGAGCCTGACCCAGGGCTCAATCCCACGATTCTGGGATCACGACCTGACCTGAAATCAAGAGTCGGATGCTCAACTAACTGAGCCCCCAGGCGCCTCAGTAGTTGAGAGTTGAATACCAATCTTGCATAGAGTATGGACACCTGTGGGCTACAGAATGTACTGATGAGCAGGAGGTCAAGTACCTCAAACCCCAGACGTCCGAGGACTGTGGCTCCTGGGGAGGCAGTCCACTGCTCGCCCCTTTGCTTTTTCTATTGCTCATTAAAAATCAGAGTCGCCACGATAGTGATATTTCCCTAGTCAACAGAAAGGTTTGATCTTTCAAAATTAGGATTCTGGACACAATTCCTTACGCCTTACTCATGTTCTAAACAAACAGATCTTAAGTCTATTAGTGGGCTTAATAAGTCAGGGGCCATTTGCCCCATACTTAGGTATCTGGGAAAAGTAGAATAAAGAGGATGAGGGAACACTGAGGCTCCTTTCTTCAATCTACCTTATTTTTCATCACATTTTTTATGTTAACTAGGCAGATCAGAACCCTTAACAAGGCACTTAGTTAACTATTTGCAAGTGGGTAATAGCTCTGCATTTAGAGGTTTCAGCATGTGGACAGTTACATAAGCTGCCTTCATGTCTCCAGGTCCCTAATCCTTGAGAATTATGTGCTGCCACATATATTTATATACTACCATAAGTCAGGAATTGCGTGTGTGTGTGTGTGTGTGTGCGTGCGCGTGTGTGTACTATAATGCCCTAGGGCACCTGGGTGGCTCAGTCAGTTGAGCATCGGACTTTGGCTCAGGTCATGATCTCATGGTTCGTGGGTTCGAGCCCCACATCAGGCTCTGTGCTGACAGCTCAGAGCCTGGAGCCTGCTTCAGATTCTGTGCCTCCCTCTCTCTCTGCCCCTCCCCTGTTCATGTTCTGTCTCTGTCTCTCTCTCTCTCAAAAATAAATAAACATTTTAAAAAATTACAAACATATCCTATGTCTTTTGGGGCACTCCATATCAGTGTCTATCAGGTACCCTATTTCAAACAGATGTCTCATTTCTCACTTTAACAAAATAAGCCAACATTTCCAAAAGTGTGGTCTGACAGAGAAAGATAAACACCATATGATTTTGCTTTATGTGGAATCTAAAAAAGCAAACAAATAAGCAAACAAAGAAAAAGCAGAAGCAGGGGCACCTGGGTGGCTCAGTTGGTTAAGCGTCCAACTTCAGCTCAGGTCATGATCTCACGGTTCGTGGGTTTGAGCCCCGCATCGGGCTCTGTGCTGACAGCTCAGAGCCTGGAGCCTGTTTCAGATTCTGTATCTCCCTTTCTCTCTGACCCTCCCCTGCTCATGCTGTCTCTCTCTTCTTTTTCTTTCAGAAATAAAACATTAAAAAATTTTTTAAAAAATTTAAAAAAAGCAGAAGCAGATCCATAAATACAGAGAACAAACTGATGGTTGCCAGAAGGGAAGTTTTCACTCTCAATGGTAACCTGACTGCACTATCCCTCCTCTTTCAATGAGGGCTAAGCTCGATACAAAAAGCAAAATCAGGGGCGCCTGGGGGGCTCAGTCAGTTGAGCATCCAACTTTGGCTCAGGTCATGACCACAGTTTTATGGGTTCGAGCCCCATGTCGGGATCTGTGCTGACAGCTCAGAGCCTGGGGCCTGCTTCACATTCTGTGTCTCCCTCTCTCTCTGCTGCTGCCCTGCTCATGCTTTGTCTCTGTCTCTCAAAAATAAAGTGTTCAAAAAACAAAATCAAGGGTACAGGCATCCAGATTCCAATGGGGATGATACGTGAATGTACCAGGATCGCAACTAAGTATTTATATATTTTATATATATATAAATTTATATACATATTTATATAATATATATATTACATATTACCTTTAAATAATAAACCAGAAGTTCGTTAAGAGCAGGGTCTGCATTCAGGTTGACTAAGTAGCACTTGTCATCGCCCACCTTGATTCCTGACGTCTCCAGGGAGATGCCCATACTTTCAAGCTGTCGTTGTCTCTCCTGGGCACAAAAACAGGGGACTCTATTTGTGGCTCTACTCACAAGATGTCTCCATGGAAAGTTTAGGTCACATTTTCTGGGGACAGCGCCAATGAAATCACACATTACAACCAAGTTTATGGAGTCTCTAGAATGTGTGACATCTTGTGCCCTTGTTAAAAAGGTGCTAAGAGTGAACCAGATACCATCTTCCCTTTAAGGGGTTTACAGTCCAGTCGGGGGGATCAGACCATGTACCTGAATGAGAAGAGGACAGCCCTGGGCCACTGGGGAGGAACAATGGACTGTGGGGATTCCAAGGAGGGAGCTGTCATGGGTTCAGAGATCAGGAAAGGTTTCAGGAAAAGAATATATGTGAGATGTCTCTTGAAGTCCAAGAACCATTTCACAGGAAGAAGCAGAGGAGAAGTAAGGTAAGAGCAAGGTGTTGTAACAGAAGGGCCCAGGAAAGCACAGGAAAGACTTTGGGCATACTGCATGATTTCAGGTGGTAAGAACCCTAGTAAACATGGGAACATCAAGGGAGGTGGGGCGGGAAGAGCAGGTTAGTTCTTTACTGCATACAGCCTTGGATTGATTGATTGATTGATTCATTCATTCATTCATTCATTCATTCAGGAAATACTTAAGTATCAGGCACTGATCTAGGGCTGGTAATACAACAGCAAGCAAAACAAAGTCCCACGAGAAACATATATGCAAAAGGCTTGACTAGGTCCCAGTTACTGCTTTCAAGCTACCCGACTAGGATTAGGCCAGTATTTCCAAGCAGTCAGTGAGATTAAAATGTTCACGAAATGTTCAGTGTAATCCATAAAACACAGACCCACACACAGGTGCAGAATTAGCCTTTGCCTTATATTGTTTCTCACGTAGAGTTCATACAACATTTTTTAAATAAGTGCAAAGAATCAAATACAGTGGAAAAAAACCATGATGAGCTGTAGGGTATAAATTCTCTGCCAGCCGTGGGGCATGCTTTTCCGTGTGATCTAAAATCACAAAATGGAAAAGCAGGAAACATTCGCGGTGTTTCCTGCAGACCATGCCTGTTCTGGCTTAGCACTGCTAGCACATAAATGGACCAAATGGTAGTTAAAAAAGACAATGACTTTTCAGCCTCTAAAACTGATCTTTGCAGTCCTGTTTGACAGAAAGAGGTCCTTGAATGACTTGGTGAGGATGACGAGTGGCTATACAGAAAAGACAGCAACTGAAAAAGAAACACAAGATTTGAGGCCTAAATTATCGAGCTACCTGTGCGATTTCTTCTGTTTTCCTCAGCTTCTCTTCCCAAGTTACTGTTAGCTCTTTGATCAGCTTTTCGGATTCCTCAAGCTTCTCTTTGAGTTCAGGGGCCTTCATAGCCTTTAAAATGAAACCAGAGATATCTGATTTTCTAGTTTTTCCCACCATTATTTATAAAACAATCCCCTACTGTGCTTCTGGAGTGGCTATCAACAGTCTGCTGGAAGCAATTAAGACATACGCTGGCAGGGTGGACTTTTACATCTTTATTAATTAAAAGAAATGTAAGAATAAATGGCTGCTAGTCTTTAGAGAAGAAAATGAATACCAGTGCCCTGAATTGAACTGATACAAATCATTACAGAGTAATGTTATCCTTCATACTTAAATTTCACATTTAAAGACCTCAAAGATGCTAAAGTTTGTCTTCAAAACAGAAACGTTATAACAAAGGTAACTTAAGCACTAACTTACCTATTTTTCTTCACTAAGACAGAGATCAACACACATCATCAATAAACACATCCCAGTGATAACCTGCCAGGAAAGGTGAAGATTCTTCTCCTTTATTTTAAAATTTGACCCTTTATTTAAAAATTGATCACTTAGAACTACTTTTCTGGGGCGCCTGGGTGGCTCAGTCGGTTAACCGTCTGACTTCGGCTCAGGTCACAATCTCACGGTTCGTGGGTTCGAGCCCCGCGTCGGGCTCTGTGCTGACAGCTAGCTCAGAGCCTGGAGCCTGCTTCAGATTCTGTGTCTCCCTCTCTCTCTGACCCTCTCCTGCTTGTGCTCTATCTCTCTCTCAAAAATAAACATGAAAAATCATTTTTTTAAATTGATAGTGATAAACCTTGTGTATTCATTACTCCCTTGGAAACAAGGCATCTGGGTAAAAGGACAGGAATTTCCCTCTGAGTCTGCTGAGTGAGAATAACTAAGGGCTCTAAATACAGATGTATACATGCAGCTTTTTTCAGCTACATTTTTAGTTAGGGGGCCTTTACTTGGCAATGGCATGCTTGATACCCTGTAGCAACATCAGCCTCCCCAAAGAGTAAGCCATGAACAAGAAAGATGACAGACTAGGAAAAGAGGCTCAAGCAGTAGTGATGTGGACTCTCAGTGACGTGCCTGAGTCACAGTGGGAACGGAGCCCAAGAGTGACACTCAGTGCTGGGTACACGGGGACACCCACGGAAACTCCAGGTGAACCCGCTGCGGCTCCTCTTCTGTTCTCCCTGGCCAGGCATCATTCATGCCATCTGGCCTGGATTGTGCAGTCACAGTGGAAATGCAGGTTCAAAGACAAGAGGAAAGATGGAGTTCATCCGTGTATGTACCAGCTGCAGAACCATTACACTTTCCTCCTAGGATCATGACTCTCTTCAAAGTGTATTGGTATTTTTTTTTTTTTAATTTTTTTTTTGAGAGAGAGAGAGAGAGAGAGAGAGAGAGAGAGAGAGAGAGAGAGAGAGAGAGTGTGTGTGTGTGTGTGTGTGTGTGTGTGTGTGTGTGTGTATGAGCGGGGGAGGGGCAGAGAGAGAAGGGGACAGAGGTTCTGAAGGAGGCTCTAGACTGACAGCAGACAGCCCAATATGGGGCTCACAGTAATGAACCATGAGATCATGACCCAAGTTGGGCACTACCCAGGTGCCCTGTATTTGTTTTTCTTAATGTTCTATTTATTTTTGAGAGAGAAAGTGAGCAAGCAGGGGAGGGACAGAGAGAGGGGGACAGAGGATCCGAAGTGGGCTCCACGCTGACAACAAAGAATCCGACGCGGGGCTCAAACTCACAAACTGTGAGATCATGACCTGAGCCAAATTCAGACACTCAACCGACCAAGCCACCCAGGTGCCCCACAGGATTTTTATTTTTCAGTTGTTTTGTTACCCTTTTAGCATCAATGAAAAAGTATGTTTGATGCACTGATGCTTAGCATCATGATTGTAACAAGAAGCAGTGACATTTACTGAGCATTCACAATGCGCCAGGCATTGTGCCAACTGCTTTCCAGTGTCCATGTTGCACTGGGGGTTAGGGATGAAAAAAGTTAATGAAACAAGGCTTCCTGCGTTTTCAGAGCCCACAGCTGGAAGAAGAGAATGACATGTAAACACACTGTTAGAGTGCAACTCCATGATCACCAATGAATGGGGAGTTCAGATCCCTGGCTTTGACTCCTTTTCTGTTTGTCTCAATCTCCTATTGATTATCTTTTTGATTAGATAAGCTGATAGATAAAAGTATTTAAACAGCACCTGGTGCGCAAGTGCTCAAAAAATAATAGCTATTACCCCTTTTGCCCCCATAGCTTATTACTACTCTCCCGACTAAAGAGGGGTCAGAAGGGAGTGGCATGAAGGAATGTGAACTCAGCAGCCCTAAGTACACACCCAAGTGAGGTGTGGGGAAGTCTGTGACTTAAATCAAGGCACTTACTTGGCCTTCACTTCAGTCCTATTACCTATTTCAAATGAGCCATTGCCTCACCAAGTAACTTGCAAAAAGCAATAGCTACTTAGAGGGTATGACTATTAAAGCTGGGTAAAGCCAAGGAAAGATGGTAACAATGAGAAATTACTGGTTTTGTTTCTTGCCAGGAGCTGATATACACGAAACAAAATAAAAGGAGATTTCTGAGTTACTCCTAATGTTTCTCTTTGATCACACTGCCTTCCTTGACTTAAGCAAGAGAGGACATAGAACTAATTTCTCTGAAATCTGCAAGGCCCTATGGGCACAGAGTTTACAATGTTCATAAAAACAACCCATATGGTTCTTGGGATTTCACACTGGACCAGATCCGTGCCCAAGGGCCACCTGATCTGCCGAGGCAAACAATTAGGCAGTAGCAACTACTCATTTTTAGTTGGCTGGAGGTTAAGCTCCTAGGACAGATGGCTGGTATCACTCATGTTGTCTTCACGACGCTTAGCATACAGGAGACGCCGGACACAAATGTCGAACGCATGGAGATGACCTAAAACTGCAGGCGACCACATTCTCCCCCCTCAGATACCACACGCCAGGGAACTTCAAACACAAGGAGCGCCAGGCTGATCTCACCTCAGCCTGCGAGAGCTGCTCCTTCAGTTTCTCTACTTCCTCCCGAAGCTCCCGGATGACTTTGGCATTGGGGTCCTCGTTCACAATGGCGTGGTTAACGATCCTCTTGGCTCTGTCTGCGTATCGTAGGGTGGAGAGGGTCTCCTCATAGTTGTCTGCTGCTGGGCTAATGGTGGCTATCATAGAGGTCTGGCTGTTGCCCCCCAAGTTATCCTGTAAAACATTCCCAGGAGCCTCTTAGGCAACGAGCCCCATTCTGTGCACAACATGTATGAGGGTAGCTGAAGAAATGCGTGCATGACATTCTTTGTGAAGCAAACGTGTTGTGGACATGGGACTGTATCTCATGAGTCATCTTATGACGAGGTGTGGTTTCTCTATAGTCACAACAATGAACAATGCCTGTCGAACAGCATGATCATGGGGGCAAGAAAGGCAGTAGACACGAGTTTTCATTCTGCGTTCCTAGGAATTCGGATGAGCAGTATTGCCAGGGGGTTGTAGTATATTTGGTAAGCTCCGCACACTCCTTTCAGCTGCCTCCTCTGAAACAGCTGGGTTTTAGTTGGAGAGGAACACACTAGAACAATGAATTACCTTAAGAAGCCAGGTGAGCACTGAATCTCGATAAGGCACAAATTTGTTTCTACCCTTGCCGGCAGCCTGGTCAGCCAGCGAGGATATAACCAACCCCAAGGTTGTAAGGGATCTGCGAAAGAAAGAAATTTTGGAAATAAGAAATTATGGAATGGTTATACTTTTTGCATAAAACAATAATCGTTCCAGGCAGTAAGTACAGAGTATGCAAAACAAGGTCCTAAAGTTGATATAACCACGTTTACATTACTTTGTCAAGAAGCTGAGAAAACAATAAATAAAAAGTAACTCCATTAACTTAAAAGAAGGAATTCAGAAGCCCTGTAAGAATCGATTCTGTTCAATCACAGGACCTGTGAGGCAGACATTTCAGAACCTGGGAACATACGTTTAAAAGATCATTCTAGGGAATTTTAATTTACTCCAAATATTATGTTGAAAGTCTGAAGCATTTAGTCTTTGGGTTGAACTCAGACCATTCAGACTCCCATTTTTTTTTTCCGTTAAGAACCACTAACTTGAAGGGAGCCTTCCCCTATACGGTACAAAGTGGATCCCATTCATCTGTCAAAGCCGGCAAGCTGATTTCAGTGTGTTCTTACAGCTGTATAGAACGAAGACCCACCCAAGCAGAGGATAGCATATGGCAACTCTTTCAACACCTGCTACAGAATGCCACACTGGCCTCCCCAAGAGCCGGTTAGAAACGCACACTTTTTGGGGCGCCGGGGTGGCTTAGTCGGTTAAGCGTCCGGCTTTCGCTTAGGTCATGATCTCGCGGTTCGTGGGTTGAGCCCCACGTCGGGCTCTGTGCTGACTGCCAGTTCAGAGCCTGGAGCCTGTTTCAGAGTCTGTGACTCCCTCTCTCTCTGACCCTCCCCTGCTCACGCTGTCTCTCTCTATCTCCTAGAAATAAATAAAAATAAAATTAAAAAAAAAAAAGAAAAAGAAACACACACTTTTGGAAGCCTCCCCAGGCCTACTGAGTCAGAACCAGTGCAAGGTACTTCAAGGCGATTGTCAGACATGCCACATTTTGAGAGGCCCTGGTTGAACAGTACCCAAAGCGGTACATGTATTTAACTGTATAGGCTCAAAACAGTGCTGGGACCAGAAGCGCCAGCGTGACTTGGGACCTTGTTACACATGCACATTCTCAGGCCCCGCCCCACCCCAGACCTAAGGACACTGGTCAGTGTCCCCCAGACCAGTGGGACCCAGCACTCTGTGCTCTAACCAGCAGCCCTCCAGGTGGTTCTGATGCAGGCTAGAATAGTCTCCTAGACATTCTCTGGATGCTAGCACATGTCCTCTGTACCTGGGGCAAAGATCATCACCACAAAAGCCACAGATTTGTGGGACTGAGAGACGAAGGGCATCCTACTGATTCAGTTAAGCACCAGTGCTTCTGAAAGGAAATCAACGGGATCCCACGTTTAGCAGCCAGAAAAGAGCAGCCTCGGGAGATCTCCCAGGAGAGCAGGGAGACATATATGATATCACACAGAGAAAATGCTCTGTGGAAGGTTAGAAAATTAAAGGTTATGACTTATAAAAAAAAAAAAGAGCACAAATCAGCAAATGACCAGAGTTCAGCATGAAGGACCAGACAGCTTTCTTCCTAACATTACCAAGAGACTTCCACGGGGCGGAGGGAAGCTCATCAGTGGGGCTACGAGCTGAGTGTCTTATGTTAACAAGAGACTTCCATTAAATGAGCTGAAACAAAGCACAGTTCTCACAAAACATAATCGCTCAAAGGTGAGTCACTTGGCAAACCCAAGAGGCAGAACATGAGCCAGAATTTTAATAACAGCCATTCCTGCAAAGTGACATAAATATGGACACTATAATTGACAGATTCAAAAGTTAAATCCACCCCAAAAGAAATGAAAACATATGCCCACACGAAAGCTTGTACAAGAGTTTTCATAGCTGCATTATTCGCAATAGCCAAAATGGTGTAGAAACCACCCACATGTCTGTCCAAATGATGAAGGGATGAAAAAAGTGTGGGATGTCCTCACAAGGGAATATTATTCAGCTGTAAGAGAGGATTCTGATAGAAGCTACAGATGGATGAACATTGAAAAGTTATGATAAGTGAAAGAAGCCAAACACTAAATGCCAACGTCTTGGGTCGAATAGTGTCTACCCCAAATTCATGTTCACCAGAAACCGATATGTAATCTCATTTAGAAATAGGGTGTTTGCAGATGTAATTAAGACAAGATCACACTGGCTTTAAGAGGGCTGTAATCCAGTACCTGATGCCCTTCTAGGAAGGTCGGGTGAAGACATTCAGGCCACGGGGGGGCAGGCCCTGTGAGAACAGAGGACAGATGGGAGTCATGCATCTACAGGTCAAGGAAGGTCAAGGAGAGCCACTGGAAGGTAGGAGAGAGGCAAGAAACGTTTTCCCTCTGAGCCCCAAGAAGGAACAAACTCTGGCAATCCCGTGATTTTGCATTTGTGCAGTGGTTGCCCAGGGCTGGGGGTGGTGGAAATGGATAATGACTTAGACTTAGACACAAAGTTTCTTTGGGGATGATGAAAATGTTTTCAAATTAGATTGTGATGATGGTTGTACATTCTGACAATAAAGCCACTGAATTGTATATACTTAAATGGTAAAGTGTGTATATGTGAACCATTTCTCCATATAGCTGTTTAAAAAAAATTCGAGTTCAATCACTCCATCATTCCTCCCAAAGGTAACAATTTTAAGAAAGAACATGGCAAAAATAAACTACTGCGATTCCATCAAAATAAAAGGTTCTTATTGGAAGGAAACAGTCAACAAAACTAAAAGGCGACTTACTGAATCTCAGAAGGTATTTGTAAATGACATATCTGATAAAGGGTTAGTACTCAAAATATATAAAGAACTAATATGACTCAACACCCAAAGACAAATAATCCTATTAAAAATGGGCAGAAGACATGAATAGACATTTCTCCAAAGACATACAGATGGCCAACCTACACATGAAAAGATGTTCAACATAATTCATCACCAGGAAAATGCAAATAAAAACCACAATGAAATATCACCTCATATCTGTCAGAATGACTAAAACCAACAACACAAGAAACAAATGTTGGTGAGGATGTGGAGAAAAAGGAACCTTCATGCACTGTTGAGGGAGAATGTAAACTAATATAGCCACTGTGGTAAAGAGTATGGAAGTACCTCAAAAAACTAAAAATAGAACTACCCTACAATCCAGTAATCACACTAGTGGATATTTACCTTAAAAATACAATAATATAGGGTATGCCTGGGTGGCTCAATCAGTTAAGCATCTGTTTCTTGGTTTTGGCTCAGGTCATAATGTCATAGTTCATGGGTTTAAGCCCCACATTGGGCTCTGAGCTGACAGTGCAGGGCCTGCTTGGAATTCTCTTCCTTTTTGCCTCTCCACCACTCGCACGCTCTATGTCTCTCTCAAAATAAATAAACTTAAAAAAATTCAATAATACTATTCAAAGGGATACATACACTCCTATGTCTACTGCAGCGTTATCTACAAAAGCAAATTATGGAAACAGCCCAAGTATCCATCAGCAAATGAATGGATAAAGAAGATGTGGTATCTACATACAATGGAATATTATTTAGCCATAAAAAAGAATGAATGTTGCCATTTGCAACAACACGGATAGAGCTAGAGAGTATAATGCTAAACAAAATAAGTCAATCTGAGAAAGATAAATACCATATGATCCCACTCATATGTGGAATTTAAGAAACAAAACAAGCAGGGGCACCTGGGTGGCTCAGTTGGTTAAGCATCCAACTTCTACTCAGGTCATAATCTTGCACTTCATAGGTTCAAGCCCTGTGTTAGGCTCCGTACCAATAGCTCAGAGCCTGGAACCTGCTTCAGATTCTTTGTCTCCCTCTCTCTGCCTCTCCCCTGCTTGCAATGTGTCTGTCTCTCTCTCCAAAATGAATAAATATTAAAAAATTAAAAGAAAAAAAAGAAACACGCAAAGGAAAAGGAGAAATCAAGAAATAGACTCAACAATAAAGAACAAACCAAAGGTTACG
>NW_027530974.1:15696828-15726561 GCF_008692635.1 Crocuta crocuta
GTTACGGGGGGGGAGGGGAGGGGGGAGTTAAATGGGGGATGGGGATTCAAGAGCACACTTATCATGATGAAATAAAATTATATTTAAAAAGTAAGTAAAAGGGGCACCTGGGTGGCTCAGTAAGTTGAGCTTCCAACTCTTGATTTTGGCTCAGATCATGATCTCACGGTTCATGAGTTTGAGCCATGTACTGCCAGCATAGAGCCTGCCTGGGATTCTTGCTCTCCTCTCTGTCCCTCCCCAACTCCTGCTCTCCCTCTCTTAAAATAAACAAATAAACATTAAAAAATAAAAATAAAAAAAGATTCTCTCTCTCTGCCCCTCTCCTGTGCTCTCTCTCCCTCTCTAAAATTGAAAAGAAAGAAAGAGGGGAAGGAAGGGAGGGAGGAGAAAAGAAAGGTATGTGCTATATATGAAACAGAAGAAAGCAGAACTTCAATATAAGGCCAAACAAATTTCTGCTTTAATATAATATATAGGGCATCTTTCAGATTTTGCAACTGTTGAAATAAAACTTTCAGTCGAAAACAACTCTTTGAACTATATCAGTTTTAGTACTTAAACACAGCAAAAATTAATTCATTCAGACTATAAATAGCTCAGTGACTCCAGGGTCAATATCAGCAATTCTAAAGTGAACAGTGACCCTTGATATGAAAACACATTTTGGAGTTATCATGTATTTTTCATCCAGACACAATCTAACTCTGTCTTGTGGCAACTGCTCCTATGTTCTAATTTGATAGTGTCACCAGTGAAAAAAGAAAGTTCTGGGCACTCCTAAACAAGGGCAGAAAAAAATCAAATGAGTGCTTTGAAAGAAAAAGGGGATGGGTAGCACACAGTCATCAATGTCTACAGCACCACGTGCACGCTTCGAGCACCATCAGCAGGTACTGCACAGGGGCGTGGCTGTGCAGGTATGATCATGTGACTCCATCATGTGTGTACTTTGCTCTGTCACTTAACCGGTTAGAAAGGTTATCATTAGTAGAAGCCTTTTACCCAACAGTGTGTACACATTCAAAACAAGGACTCTATCTCAACCTACTGCCCCCTTGGAACAAAAAGAAATGAACTGCAGGGTAGGGGGGACTCCATGATGGATGAGGGGTAACCAAGTCACCCAGCGGACAGGCTGGCACCATCCCACCCCTCCCTGCTACGCTCGACCTGGAAACAATGATCCACAGGCTTCTGGAATCTCAAAAACAGTATGACAGCTCAATGCATGAAAGTTGAACAATGGGCTTAACTATTTTAACAGTAATTTTATTCCTAGGGAGTTTAAGAATATAAGAAAATTACAAATTACTGGATCCTGCTAGCACTGCTTTCTCATGCTGGGGTCGAATGGGCAGCTCACAGGTTTCTCCAACAGGGTGGGGCTGTTTGCAAACTTGAGGGGCTGAAAAAATTGCTCTAGGAATCTTTCTAATTCTACCAAAGCATGGTTCCTTCCCTGAACCTGAGGGAGGTGGAGATAGGAAGGAAGCTCCTAAGCTTCCCATAAATTCTTGGTCTGGGGCGGTGGGCACAAAGTAAACAGAAGCTGACTGGACAGGACAGATTTAGGCTCGGGGATAACATTTATGAACAGACAGCTATGTTTTAAGGTAGAGATTTTTACACTTGATCTTAGCCAAAAGGCCGAGAAGCGATAAGGTAGAGATTTTTAAAATTTACCTATCTATAACAATGGAGAATTTGAGACTAAAAAAAGTAAATAGGGGCGGGAGCCTGGGTGGCTCGGTTGGTGAAGTGACCAACTTTTGATTTCGGCTGGGGTCACGATCTCTGGTTGGTGGGACAGTGCCCCTTGCGGGGTTCATGCTGATGGCCCAGAGCCTGCTTGGGATTCTCTCTCTCTCCCTCCTCTGCCTCCCTCTTTCTCTCTCCCCTCCTCTCTGTCTCTGCCCCTCCCCAACTCATGCAAGTGGGTGTGTGCTCTTTCTCAAAATAAATAAGTAAAATAAGTAAAAAAAATAAGTAAAATAAATAAGTAAACATAAAAAATAAGAATAAAGTAAAAAGCTTAGAAGGATAAAAAACAAAATAAAAGCAGCTCCCATAAATACAATCCATAAGAAAAACCTGGTCATAATTCTTTGTTTCTCCTTTTCTGCACGTTCCTCCAACCTGCGTAGTTTGCCTTGAAACTCTGAGCACCAGATTCCTTCCCTTAGAGTGCATATGATGTGATGGGAGTTATCTGTACTCTCCAGGATGGATTTCAAATATTCTATTACTTTACCTACTTTTCTAATGATCTTTTTTCTAAGGTCATAAGTGCAGTTAAACATCACTACAGTTAACTGTATTTCTCTATCTCTTTCTACTTAAGGTTATGATTGCTTTGAGGGCAGAGACCTTGTTACATCATACAATTACTGTGCCTCACTTACAGAAAGCAGTCAGTCAGTATCTGCTGAGTAAAACTGAGTCTAGAATATACTGAAGGACAGAACATGGATCTCTTTCTAATAAAAAGGACGAATTCAGTCATGGTTTTGGTACTCTCTGTGGGTACTGACCCAACATCCATTCTCCCCTTTTTTAGTTGCTAACAGAACCCTGATTTTGCTGGGAAGCTTATGCTAGGCTATGCTTTTAAGAGTCCTCTGTGGCTCTGGAAAGCCATGAAACCCAGCTCTGGTCAATGAGATGTAGGGAGACCATACTGACTGGGTGGGTCTTCCAAGAGAGCTTTGTTTGGCAGAAAAGGTAGATATTTAGTAGCTATAAGGCACAAGCCGGTGTTCCTTGGCCCTTCCTCCTCACACTTTGTTTGGAACACAGATAAGGATACAATGCCTAGAATGGTAGCGCCATCTTGAGGTCATGAGGACAATGTGAACACACACCAAGGTGAGCAGAGCTGTGTGCCTGATAGCATTTTTGAGGTTCTCTACCTCAAAAGAGGTAAATGGGGAAAAGAAATCCATCATTTGGTCATCACGACAGCTGTTACTTACAGCAGAATGCAATCCTTGGCTTTTAAAGAATTCGTTGAAAGATGATGGAGTTAGCGGAGCTGAGTTAGTACTTTTCCCCAGTAAGTCTCCACTCTTAACAGTAAAGGAGAAATGCCAAGAGTGTGTGTGGCAAAATCGGGGAAAGGCCAATGCCATCCATGGCAGGAGTGGGAAGAAAGCCACGATACCTGCAGAACAGGGCTCATGACGCCCCTTACCGGTCTCCAGTGGCTGGTGCAAGTCATTCCAAGCCAGTGATGTGCATCTAACAAGTACCATCTTCTGTCTCTGTTCCATTGCCAGTGCTGCGGTGAAATACAGTATACAGCACCGTTTCCAAAATCAAATTCTTTGGAATACTTGTTCTGGAGATTTTAATGTGTTATGCCTAGCATTCTGTCATCAAATAAGTTCAGGGAATAAATTAAGGTTAATATGGGATCCAGTATGGCAGGGCTTCTCGGACATTTTAGCAGGGAATCTGCAAAGGAAGGCTGTTTAAGCAGCCTTTCTCAAAACTATTTGTCCAAGGATCCTTTTCTTCCCAGAGCCGCTTGAGGAACTAGTATTTTTGCAAAAATGCTTTGAGAAACACTGAAGTCACAATGTCACATGGCCCCCAAAACATGTGGCTACTGTATCCAGAGAAGATTTTTGCTCTGTCCCTTGTGGGGTTCTCACGGTAAATGCAAAGATGTTTATTCAGATTTCCCTCCCACATCCTTGGACCCTGCGATGCATGAGCGGTAAATTGATAAGAACCTCCCCCCGCCCCCAGCAGCCCTTGAATAATGGACAGAGGCAGGCCATTTTTACTCTCCCCAGGTACAAGTTCATGTTTGGTAAAGCAGGCAATATCCACTTAAGTGAGATTTCCAAGAGGAAATGATTAAGAGTCGCAGAAAGTACTCAAGAAGGAAAAGAGGAGGATCGAGTCACATGAAACGTTAGGAATGCTAGGCTTCTAGTTTACTCTATTATAACACAAATTATTTGACAGAACCCCAAAAGTAACATGTATCAGTAACCCTAGAACAAATGTTGAACAGAACGCATTTGGGGAAATGTTTAGCATATACTTTATTGTCAACCACAGTAATTGAAATGGAACGGAGACCAAGAATGGTACTCGTTGGATGAACATTGCTTGTATTTAATAACTGGCTGTGGCTGAGAATGAGATGGAGCCATTTCCAATGTCATTCCCAAGGGTATTAGCGGGTGTTCCGTGATCTGAATGAGCTGTTAGGGAAGCTAACCCGCCAGACTCCAGGAGCAGGGGCAGACTTCCTCACCTCACCCTCAACAGCCAGGCGGAGTAGCAGGCTAAGGGTCTGGATAGAGCCCAAGAGGATCTCTACAGGCCTGTTCCTCCCACGCCCGACAGGCCACGGCGGTGCGGCCACACAGGTGCCTCAGCTCACCAAAGGAGGGAATAATGCGTGCTTTAAAGCTCTTAAGAGCTTAAGGAGAGATGAAGCTCCTAAATCCAGAGCCCATTAAGCAGACACTAATATCTGTGCCAAGTCCCTGACAGGTCTGCGTAAGAGGATTACTAATGTTCCATCAAAAGAAGCCCAAATAGAGGCCGAGGGAAAGCTCAGGAAACATGTCGGAGAGGTCTTTAATTTTAGCACACAACAAGGTACTGATTTTCAGGCTTAAAAGGCCATTTGTGGAACTATCAGGCAGCCCTTTCAATTTATTATTTTTTTACCTTGTTAGTACACTTTTGCACAGAGCTTACGATATGCGAGGCACTGTTCCTAAAAGCACTTTACAAATAGTAGCTAATTTAATCCTCACAGGAGACGGCTGTTTCCCCATCCGTGTTTTACAGTTGAAGAAACGAGGAACAGAAATGTCACGCAGCTAGGTTCCGTAAGGAAGAAATTCCAGCACCTCCTCTGGGAAGCCCGCCCTGAACTTTTTAGCTGTGTGGTCACCAGGTTCCCACTGCACCCTCTGGATAAGTTTCCATTGCACCTAATGTATTAATACTACCCTTTCAAGGGACTTCCTTCCCCATTGGATCTTTACCTTCCCAAGGCCAGGGTCCCATCTAGCCATCCCTGTGTTATCTTATCTTATCTTATCTTATCTTATCTTATCTATCTTATCTTATCTTATTTAAGTAGGCATCATGGCCAATACAGGGCTTGAACTCATAACCCAGAAATTAAGACCCGAGCTGAGATCAAGAGTTGGGTGCCTAATCAACTAACCCACCCAGGTGCCCCTCTTCCCTGTGATCTTATGCCTAGTTGGCGTTCAACACATACTGGATAAATGGATCAAAAAGTGCAAGTCTGAACATCTTGTCTGAAATCCTTGGGGCCACACGTGTGTGGTAAGGAAGTGTGGCACATATATCACACATGACCATGAGGAGATCTGGGGCAGCAGCCTGTAATACAACACATTTACGTTTCTACAGCTAAATGAATGAATGGCCACCCTAACTGAGTAAACAAAGACTATAAACACAGATCAAATGAGAGTCTCAAGGGAGTTCAGGTAAGGCTCTACCAACAAGCAAGCTGTGAAGAAAAGAAAAGCACCTGGTTTTCGGAGCGTTCTGGATTTCGGAATGGCAGGTAAGAGAGGGAGGGCCAATTTCTACAAGGGTCTCTTGAGACAGCTGTGCTGACCCCAGGAACCTTCTAGTGGTGAGGTGTCCCGTTCATACGGTTGCTATGTATCAATGACCACAGTGAGAGTGTGGAGACCTGGGTCCCGACTGGACTTTTGGGGCAGAGGCACCTACTCAGGGAGATCAGAGAGGTGTGTGGGGAAGAGAAAACAGCCCGGGCTGAGGCGCAGTGGAAAAGGGTCAGAGGCAGCTCCCTTCCCTCTGAGCCGGTTATTTTGGGAAAAGCACAAGACCAACTCGGCAAACATCCACAGACTGGCCAAGGTGTCATAAAAAATAGTTCCATGCTTACATGTCGGCTTACGTAGCATGTCTCAACATTGTCTGACCAAAAAAAAAAAAAAAATCCTCCTACATTTTGTCCAAGCAAAGTGCCGTCCTGCTGTCTTAAACTATGTGCCCCTCAAGGGCACCGATCACGCTCTAACAAATCACCACAAATGCAGTGGCTTAAAACAACACCTATTTTCTGATAGTTCTGGAGGCCAGAAGTCCAGAAGGGTCTCACAGGGCTAACATCAAGGTGTCAGCAGGGATGCCGTAGGGGACCGCCTGTCTTCTTGCCACTTCCATCTCCTACAGGCTGCCTGCATTCCTGGGCTCACAGCCCCTTCCCCCACCTTCAAACAAGAGCTGGACAGTGAAGGCTTTCCGTCACTCTGCATCACTGACCAGCTCTGGCCCTCCTACCTCCCCCTTCCACTTTTAAAGAGCTTTGTTTTTTGTTTTTTTTTAAGTTTATACATTTATTTTGAAGAGAGAGCATGCAAGTGGGAGAGGGGCAGAGAGAGAGAGAGAGAGAGAGAGAATTCCAAGCAAGCTCTATACTGTCAATGCAGAGCCCAATGCAGGGCATGAACCCACAAACCGTGAGATCATGAGATCATGACCTGAGCCAAAATCAAGAGCTGGACACTTAACTGACTGAGCCAGCCAGGAGCCCCTAAGGAGAATCTCCTCATCCCAAAACCTTAACTTAATTACATCTGCAAAACCCTCTGCCTTTCAAGGTCACTACCCATGCACAAGTTTTGGGGATTACGACGAGGATATATTTAGGGGGCAGGGAGGCAGTATGTCCACAACAATATCTAAATTTCTTTTGCACCCCCAGCATCTAATGCAGGGCCAGACACACAGCAGAGGCTTAATCAATGTCTGCTGGGTTTTCATCCATATTACTTAACTATCTCCAACGATTAATTTCCTCCTCTATCAGTAGATAAAAATACCCATTAGGAGCCTCACCCGCAATAATGCATACGAAAGTGCTCTGAAAACTGTAAAGAACCAGAAGACCAGATCGCACGGACGAGTAGTGGGGAGCACATGCATCCATTTGTGAAAGAGCTAGCACATAGTTTAGGAACGACAGCCGGATGTTGCGAGGATTCCACTCAATTCGGTAAGTCTTTATGGAAGAAAGTCAGTTGCTGGAGATCTAAATCATGTTATCATGTGGCCTAGAGGTAGTCCAGCTTGGGACATGACCTAATTTAGTGCCCAAATTGAAGAGGGCACTACAATGTTTACTCTGGGGCAAAAGTATCTACTCAGACTCTGGGCAAATGGAACACATGGTCACCCCAAGTACACACAGCACAGGGCTCTGGAGCCACACTGCCTTCAGCCAGTTCTAGATCCACACTCGGAGCTCGGAGGCCCAGGACACTTTCTTTAACCACTCTCTGCCTTGGTTTTCTCATCTATAAATCAGGGATAACAGACACCCCCTTCCACCAATGCTAACATGAGGATCAGATGAGTTACTACATACGGAGCATTTAGAACAGTGCCTGGAACAGAGTAAGAAATCAGTACAAGTTAGCGAGCATCACCCTTCAAGGCCAGCCTTGAGAACTCTAAATTCTCACCCATGCCCAGCACAGAACTCCTAGCGTTTCCCCACACGCCCAGCCAGAAGGCAAGGGGCTGGCATCGCTTAGCAGCAGTAAACAATCTCTAGGAGGGCTGACAGCCTTTTGGTGGGTACCTGCTTCCTCACCCCCCGCTCCTGCTTTCCCGTCCCAGCCCTGGAGCTCACGGGGATCACAGAGCTGCAACGCAGGCCTGGCCTCCCACAGTGCTGTGTCATGAAATTTGGCAAAACCCTTTGTTATTAGAGCAGGAGACAGGATGACTGGAAGATTAAGTCCCTGAAGCAGCAGTCTCTGCAGTGAGTGCCGCTGTGTCCAGCTGATAGAGGGGGTGATAGCTTACTTCTAATTTTAAACTTCGGAACACTGAAATTATAATGTGCTAGCATCATTTTTAAAATGCAAGCTGCACCAACATGTTCCTGCCTCTATTACCTCGTCACTTCTGTCCTAAACGAAACTCCACATCATTATGTCTCAGCAAAAACGACGATACAAGTGCAAACTAAACTACTTTCTGCAGAACTTAAAAAAAAATTTTTTTTAACGTTTATTTATTTTTGAGAAAGAAACAGAAGGCAAGTGGAAGAGGGGCAGAGAGAGCAGAAGACAAAGAGTCTGAAACAGGCTCCAGGCTCTGAGCTGTCAGCACAGAGCCGACGCGGGGGTCAAACCCACGAACCATGAGATCATGACCTGAGCCAAAGTCGGACGCTTCACCTACTGAGCCACCCAGGCTCCCCTCTTCTGCTGAATGTTTATGCTATTTACGCAGGTTATAAAATAATAGCTGCAGCAACTAATATTGATTCAGCGCCAGGCACTGTTCTGAGCACATTATGGGAATTTGTGCTCCAATAATTCTATGAAGTAGGGACTATTATTAACCCCATTTACAGACAAGAGAAAGCAAGCACAGAGGAGTGAAAGGAAGGACTAGCCTCTGGCAGTCTGGCTGGAACCAGACACAAACTCTGCTTCCTCTCCCGGGAAGCAACGCTCCCTCCGGCCCAGCCAGAGCCATCCCAGGAGACTGCGTTCCTGGAAAGAACAAGCCCTTCACCTGCTGGTGTGCGGAATGCCTTCATCCCCTTTGTCTATCTGGCAAACTCCTACACATCCTGCACCGCCCTGCCCTTTCGGCCTCCAGCGTGCATCCCTGGGCGCACGGACGGCTAACAGTGAGTTTTCACAGTGACGGGCGCTCAGTAACTGGTCTGTTCCCGCATTGATGTTTAATCAGCATTCGCCGTACAAAGGGCTTCAAAGCAGGTTCTGTTTTCAGAGCACGCTCCTCGGGTTAATTTATGATAGAATCTGATTCAGAGAACGTGACGTGCACGGACGCAAGCCCGGCGTCGCGCGGACGCACTCCTGCGCAGGCTGCCGGTGGCTCCCAGCTCGGTTTTCTCAAAGCGGCACCGACCCGGAACCGGAACCGGAAGCTGGCCCCGAACGCAGCCCGTCCCCCAGACGCATGCGCGGCGGGTGCGAGGCCGCAGGGCGACCCCCGTGGCTGCGCAGGCGCCCTTACTTGTTGATGTTGCTGCCTTCCTTCAGTCGCTCTCCGGCCGCTCCCGTTTTGGACACTCTCTCGCTGCCCGCCAGGTCTACCAGGCTCACCTTACTGACCTTCTCTCCGGAGTTCTGGTTGGAGAGGACGGGACGACACACGTGAGTGCAGATGCAGATGTGCAAATGCCGTGCTGTGACTGAGGGCGGCCCCGGCGGCCATGCCCCTGCGGCAGGGCAGGCGAGAAGCCAGGCGGACTCGCAACTTCAAGGTCAAGTTTGAGCGGGCGTGCGAAAGTGGCGCTGGCTCTACAGCTGGGGAGCAAGCGCGCTCAGCCTTCCAGGATACAGGCCGGAAGCGGGAGATGTTTTGTGCCTTTGCGGAAACACCAGCACAGGAGGGATTCCTGCATATTCAGCTCAAATTCCTCCTCTTTTAAAAAAGCGTTCTTTAGGCTACAGGTTGTAGTTTCCTTTTTAAAAGCCTTTAAGGGCTACGAGGTAGACACGGCTGTTTTTAGGGGAATTTCAGGATGAAAGGATACATATTAAAAGCTGTACGGTGACATCATCATGCTCTTTAGGGACTTTACACAAGAAATCTTATATATTTTTAAAATTATATGTAAAGGAAGACCTAATAAACTAAACGATTTAAGCAATGTGGCTCAGTTAGTAAGTAGAAAAGCCCACATAACATTCTCAGCACCTGAACCCACCCCGAACACTTCAGTGCTGCAGATTTCTGAGTTCTTTTATTGCCACCAAAGGGCCTCCCCTGTCCCTCACCCCAGACTGCAGGTCATAAAGCGTCTGCGTGATTATGATGTTGAACACCGCATGGGAGCGGCTACTTTCTTCATTCATGTTGGTTGCGGCCACCGTCCGAGACTTATTTCCCTCAGACATCAATGACTCAATATCCTAGAGGCAAAGCATAAGGAAAACATTAGGAGCAAACACCTGGGAATGCAGTCCCGCCCACCAGGTGTACGGATTAACTACCATTCCTGGGACGCAGGGTCAACGCCCTTCCATCTGGAACCTCCATGGGGCGCGGTGGGAGCCTCCACCCCAATCTCTGCCTTCTAAGATATGAGGGGTTTCCCCTCCCCTGGCCCATCCACAATTGTCCCCTTTCCCTGTTTAGCATCCACTTTTGCCTTTGCAACTTCCTAGGTGAGAAAAGGGCTAATGTTTGTCAGCACGCCAGATGCTCAGTAACAGCAGTGACCTTATTTTATTCTAACTCCCCTGTGCTTCAGACCCTGCATAAGCTGTCTACTGCTTATGTGGCGCCNTTGTACATCTGCCTTCGAACTCCTGGGAACCGATGGGCTCTTACACAATGTGTGATGAATAAACATTATAAAAGATGTATTCTCCTGATGTTATCCACAGAACATTCTCCATGGACATCAGTGTTCATGGAGGTCAAGTTAACTTTTCCCACATCTAGTCAGAGACAGAGCAGGGATGTAAATCACAAGCTCCTTGGGCTTTTACCAGTGAGGGGCAGGGTGACATAAACACCGAGCCCAAGCACACTGAGCTAGGAACCATGCACCTGAGCGAAGGTACGGACTCAGCACCTCACCCCAGAGAGGTGTCCATTCACTTCGGAACCTAAGTGCTTCTAAAGTGATGACTGCACTGTATTTCTGATTTGAGCAATAGTAAAAGAGTCTTCATCTAAATGGCTGAAGGGAGTTATCTCACTGATTAATTTTAGTCACACTGAGTCCTAGGTGATGATGAAACGGCCACAACCTCCAGAAAGCACAACTAGAGAGAGGATGCCTTGGCTCACTCATCTGTCTGAATCCTTCGGCAACACAGAGCAGGTGGTTTTGGGGGGTTTCTGGAGCAGTGACAATAAGAGGAAGGTCAAAACACCAAGTCGGGAATATATAGAGGATAAAAGTCAAGTGCAGGAGAAAGAGATGGGTCGGTCAACGGAGAGTGGAGCGATTCAGACAAATAGAAGACCCAGAAGAGTGAAAAGTAAAGGAAATGAGCAGAGGAGACCCTGAGCAGAGAGAGGAGTGTGAGCTGAATATCCAACATTGCTTATATGTGTCTAGACCTCTCTAGGAGGGTATCGCTGGCAACCTTGGGGAGGACAGTTTCAACAAAGTGATACGAAAGAAAATATTCAGCAACTCAAAATGCCGAGCATCTTTGCTACACTATGTAATGCCTTCAAACAACGCAGGTTGGAGCTAGCTCTTTCCCTGTAGGGTATGTTGCTACTGGGTTCCTGAGATCACACGAGGTGACAATATGCTGTGTAGCATTCACATAAAAAATACATTCAGCATTACTTACATGCTTCAATTTACCACCAGTTTTTTTAATAACTTTATTTTTCCTTAATGACACTTACCTCAAAACTAGTGACCGCCAGCTGGGATAAACCATCTACATATGGCCCCAACACTTTATGCTCTCGAACTTTAAGAGACTGTCTATTCCTTTGGGAGGAAAGAAAAAGGAATGAATGAATCAGACCAAACTAGGAAGCTTTTCTTTCTTTTTAAGTACTCAGAAACTAAGACTGCAAATTTTTAATGATTAAAAAAATATTCTAAAAGCTACTTTATTTGGATTAGCAAAACAGCATTCCATATGAGGAATGTCTTTTATACTCTGATTTCTATTTAAAGTAACTTACTATTTAAAAAATTCTATCTTTACTCCCAAACTAAACAGTTAGGATACAGAATACTCGGTTAGGCGAACTTGCTCTAGTAGATCAACTTCACTTTTATATAGGAAGGAAGGAAGGGGGGAGGAAGGATGGGGGAAAGGAGGGAGGAAAGGAGGAAGGAAGGGAGGGAGGGGGGAGGGAGGAAGGAAGGGAAAAAGGAAGGAAGGCAAAGAACATACCAGAATTGAATTACACCTTTAAGACTATTTCAGAAATAAGCACATTCTCAGTCTCAATAAATAATGTCTTAAAGTTGTGATCAAGCATTGAACAATATTAAAGTGTTTTAATTTGCTTTCTTGAGTCTACATTGATTTATGGTGTTTCTGTGCTGACAATTTTATACAGAAATGCCAATTGCTTGTAGTTACTGATATTTATCTTATATTTAAAACTGACTCTGCTGGTGAAGACTTTAAAACTTTTTTGGATTTTTAAATGACAAACCTGGTTTGGGACCCATTTCCACAGCTTATCAACAGGCAATTGAGATTAAAAGCAAACCCATATATATCATGAGCATACTGTACCTGTCACCTTTTTCATTGCATCAGATACTAATCACCTTGCAAGTCAAGAGTCAGTGCTTGGCATCACTCAAGTGTGGGGGTAAAAGGAAGTAAGGATCGCTGAGTGCTTCTCAGAGTAGTGGCATTGTGCCCTAAGAACTTTTCAGTTATCTCATTTAATCTGATAGCAACCTACAAAGTAGGTTTTACTACCTTTAATGTGACAATGAGCAATTCTGTGCACTCTACACCGGGCCAGATCAAATGCGTATTTTCAAGAGAGCCAGCTGGATGCACACGCCGCTCACTCAGCCTGCACAACCAGAGACTCTTCAGTGCTATTGTGGAGCAAGAAAAAGCAGCTCTAGCACAGTGTTAAGTGCTTGTGATAGGGACTAACATGGAATTCTTGTGCCCTGCTGGTGGGCTGCTCGCTGGTATAAGCCGTTTGGAAGACAGTTGGGCTGTCTCCTCATAAAGTCGGAGATTCAGTATCTTACTGCCCACAAATCCAGCTCAGATGCAGTCCCAGAAACCCCGACATTTGCAACATGCAAGAGGATGCAACAAGAATGCGCAGGGCGGTAAAAAGTGGAAGCCACATAAGTGACAGGTGTGAGACAGACTATGGTATAACCATATAATGGAACACCAGAAAGCAGTAAAAATCACATCATCAGAATGAATGAATCATGAGCAGGAAAACTACAAGTCAATGAAGGACATATAATGATGTCACACGAAGTTTCAAATTGTGCAAAATTATGTGCAAACTGTAAGGGGGGGTGAAGATAATGAGAAACATAAAATTCATAACAGTGGTTACCTTGGGGAGGGGTTGGGAACGGAATGGGATCCAAGAGAAACATACAGGGGGCTCCAAAACTATGGGTCATGCTCCATTTTATTAAGCCAATGGTAAATAGGGCAGTCAATTTTTTTTCTTAGTTTATTGTCAAGTTGGGTTCCATATAACACCCAGTGCTCATCCCCACAAGTGCCCGCCTCCGTGCCCATCACCTCCCTTCCCCTTCTCCCCAACCCCATCAGCCCTCAGTTTGTTCTCAGCATTCAAGAGTCTCTCATGGTTTGCCTCCCTCCCTCTCCCCAACTATTTTTCCCCTTCTCCCCCATGGTCCTCTGTTAGCTTCCTCCTAATGCTCCTATACGTGCAAACATAATGGTATCTGTCCTTCTCTAGGGCAGTCAGTTTTATTATTCTTTATATCTTACATGTATTATAAGTGTTCTTTCATATGCAAACAGTTAATATAAACATTTCCCAAGGTTGGTTCTCTTCCTTGTCACCTATCGTTCTGATCGTATATCTTTGATGACATCCTTGGTCACACAGGTGCTAAACGCATTTAAACATAATTCAGGATACTGAATTGTATTTACAGAATGACCTCAACCATACACACCCCATAGACTTGAAACACAGGGTCAAAATGCACCAGAGTGTTAACAGTGGTTATTTTTGAGTGGTGGACTTATAGGTCATTTTTAGTTTTTCTTACACTTTGCCTATTTTCTAAATTTTCTATGAATATGTATTATTTTTAAATTAGTAAAAAAAAAATTAATTAGAGAAGTAAATGACCCTCTCTCCCTATGAATCAAACTCATCTGGTTTTTATCACTTCATTTTAAAAAGTACCAGTGTGAGGGCTTCCCCTTGGGTCCACTGACTCATAGTGTCTCCAGGTGGGGCTCAGGCCAGCATATCCTTAACAAGTTCCCCAGCATGATTCCAGCGCACAGCCCAGGGAGAGAAGGGCTTGCCCGGGTTGAGCGCCTTCAAGCCTTCAAGCACTTACTCCAATTTAGAGCTCCTAATTTCCAATATGAACGGGGGAGAACCAATGTGTCATTCTTAACTCAATTTGTATGAACAAGCCATGGTAGCAAAAATAATATCAACAGTAAAAAGATCTTTTTAAATGGCATACATAGGGGCCCCTGGGTGGCTCAGTTGGTTAAGCGTCTGACTTCGGCTCAGGTCATGATCTCACGGTTCATGAGTTCAAGCCCCGCGTCGGGCTCTGTGCTGACAGCTCAGAGCCTGGAGCCTGCTTCGGATTCTGTGTCTCCCTCTCTCTCTGCCCTTCCCCTACTCTCACTCTATCTCTCTCTCAAAAATGAATAAATGTTAAAAAAAATTTTTTTAAATAAACGGCATATGTAAGCAACTTCATACATGAATTTAGGATAAACTACATGTGCTAGGTTTACCAGCAGGCTTTGATTTCTCAGTGAATGAACTGAAGCCAGAGCAGTGACCCAATGGTTCAAGTAAATGTATTCACTTGCAGTTTTATCTTAAGGATCATTTTACAATTATTACCGCCCCACCTCACCCCACCATTATAAGTTTAATTTCAATCCCGAACTTACCCTTTGGGGTCTAAAAGATCCCGAACTTTCTCATTATAAATTTCCATATAGGATACTTCGACTTTAAAGGTCTGTGACTCGTTTTGCTCTAGAGAGATCCTTTTAAATAAAGCACAGCAGAGCCTTGGAATAAGACCCAGCTGCTCAGCACTGCCCATCATGGAGAAGGATTTTCCTGAACCTGGAGAAGATCAAGCAGAAAGAAAGGAGGAAGCAGAGGACATTAAACCTAACACTTCCATCATATGAGTTTTCTACATACAAAACCAGGGTCACACAGAAGTGGCAACCTTTGCCCTGAAACTCATGCCCTTGGGCAGTAAGGCAACTATTCTTTCTGTAACACTCCTGGTCTCCAGCTTGACAGAGGGATGCCTACAAATATAACCACTACAGATATATGATCTTGAAAAGTACGTCTAGTAAATGCCAACTATGCATTACTGAGCAACAGTCCTTAGCCACAAAAACAGTTGATGTTTGTGAAAGTGCTTCGATACGTATTCTCTCACCCGAGTCTCCTAGCTGTCCTGTGACGTTCAGCAGGGAGTGCTCGTGTGACTTAGTCTAACTTTATAACTGAAGCAGTGTTAATGGCCGAGCCCCTAGTGTGTGTCTGTTGTGATCCAAGCACTGGTCTCACAATCCTGGTTTAATAATCCATCAGCACTCAAGAGGCGCCTGGGGGGCTCAATCAGTAAAGCGTCCGATTCTTGATTTCAGCTCAGGTCATGATGTCACGGTTCATGAGGTCGAACCCCCAAATTGGGCTCTGTGCTGGCAGTGTGGAGCCTCCTTGGGATTCTCTCTCTCCCTTTCTCTCTCTCTGCCTCTCCCACACTCACATACTTGCTCTCTCACTCTCTCTCAAAATAAATAAACTTAAAAAATAATCCAACACCACTCTCATATCCCAGGGAAGGTCCTCCCTATAGGAGGGTACTAAGAATTGTTCTATAGCTTTTTACTACAACCTCTATAATACTGAGAAACTAGTAATTATTTTTCCATTTCAAATATAGTTTAAAACCATAATTTAGGAAAATGACACTTAATAGTTTGAAGCTAGCTTTGCTCAATTACCAAATTTGTTCAATTTTGCTCAATTACCAAAATTGTTGGACCTTCAAAAAAAGGGGTACTTTTGATCATCAGATTCAGTTTAACACACAAAATGAGAAATGTGTTTCTGTCACTTCCCAAGAAGTGTCACTAGAAAGTGTTTTCCAGTTCTAGGCTTTAAGAAATGCATTTTCAATATCATTGACTATAAATACAAGCAGCTACTTACCTGTCTGTCCATATGCAAAAATACAAGCATTATACCCCTGAAAGGCTTTTTCAAGAATTCCTTCCCCAAGGCACTTGAAAACCACCTCTTGACCTAAAAAACAAAACAAAACAAAATACAAAACTACCAAAGAAAAGAATGACTTTTCTTGACATGTTTAGATTAATAATGAGCATCCTGGTTAACAATTGTCCCTCCATCCAAAAAGATGCTGACAGTGTATTGTGTGATTACTACTGTGGGGCTGTGTATTAAGAGCTCAGTTACTGGATCAGTTCATGATTCCACCCACTCTTTCCCTTTCGGACACTTCTCCAGGCACTGATATTTCCTTTCCTTCGTGGGCCACGCTGAAGCAGTGTCTAAATTCTGTTGCGCTTGAGAACTCTCTGTTCTCAAGAGTTGGTATTAAAATAGCATTCAGCAGAAATAGCCCTATCTCCCCGTCTGGATTCTGAGTCTGCAGTGAGCGGGGGCATTGTCAGACGCTTCTCGATAGGGGTAAGCACCTAGCACAGTGCGAAGAACAGACCCAGTGCAGAGAAACTGTTCATTGTTGGTGGAGGGGCTGTGTGGAGCAAAGGCACCTGTATTCCCGGGGTGCACTGGAGGAGGAGTCCCCCTCTGGGAGCCCGTCTACACTCACTGCTGCCTTTGGTGGTAGTCACGTACTATACAGCCAGTAGCCACCAGCTGAAGAGTAACGTGTGAACAGGGAAGGTGGCATTTACTACCCTTTGAAATTCGTGACTTTCTAACATTCATTCCCCATCATTAAGAGAATTAAAATGGTGCTCTCCTTCCTGTGCTCTCATATTCCTAAACAGTCTCACGATTACAGTATTTGCCCAAACTACTGGTTTAAGCACCTCTTTCCTCACTGGACTGAGAACCCCCTTGACTGATGGCAGAGACTATAATCTGTTTATTTTTGTAATCCTAGGGCCTAGCACAAAATGCTTATTAATAACTGTTGGTTGAAAAAAAGGAGTCCTTTTTTTTTTTTTTTAATCCTAGACAACAATTCCTTTTACATTTGGAAATGACAGAACAGAGCGTAAGCTTTCGGGTCTACTTTTATGCAAAGTCGGATCTGATTTTAGCAGTCCCTTGTTACGGTGGGGTACCTCACGGCTGCAGAATGGGACTCTTATGAACGTTAAATGTGAAACAAGTAGTATTTTCAACCATTAGGCTGACGCAAATTAAAATTTTGGCAACAATACAGCTAGTCTGAGGAAATACCGGCATTTTCATAAGCTGCTGGTGGGAGAAAAACCAAATGCAGCCATCTGAGGAAACTCTCGCAGCACCTTTAAAAGAGCATATAAATGTGCCCATACCCTGGTCCCCTGTGCGGCACGCATCCTACAGGCATTCCCACAAGAGACCCCGTAATAGGATGCTCACGGCAGCAGTATTTTCCTACTTCTTTTTAACGTGTTTGTTTGTTTTTGAGAGAGAGAGGGAAGGGCGGGGGAGGGGGGCAGAGGACCCAAAGCAGGCTCTGCACTGTTAGCAGCGAGCCCAACGTGGGGTTCGAACTCACAAGCTGTGAGATCATGACCTAAGCCACAGTCAGATGCTCAACCAACTGAGCCACCCAGGAGCCTCATGGTCGCGCTATTTCAATTCTCTAAGTTGGAATCAAGTTAAATGCCCAGTAATAAGGGAGTAGAGAAATAAAATATGACTATTCTATATGACAGAAGATTACAAACTGTGTAAAACAAAATACAACAAACCTATGTGTGTAAACAATGCTGGAATTCAAAAACATAGCTGCGTTTAACAATAGTCATGTGCAAACTATGCAGGTAATATAAGAAGCTGATGTCAGAGAAAGAGAGGGAGGGAGGGAGGGGGAGAGAGAGAGACACTAAAGTTAAAAAAATGAAATGGAAGAAAAAATACCAAATTTGTATAACCTTATTTCTCTAATTCTTGACTTCTAACAACTAGCACAGAGTCTGGTATCTAAGAGTATTTAAAACATGTTGGTGTAATATGTGGAGTTTTTCAAAGGGTGTAACCACCCCTAAACATACAGGTTTGTTGTGAAGACCGGCTAAAGGTGTGTGTGTGTGTGTGTGTGGGTGTGTGTACACACATACAGACTGCAAAGAAGGTAATGTCAAAGTTAATACCCACTACGTCAACATTTTCTTCTTGTACATTTTCTCAAAATATCCTCCTTATTCCACACAGGCTCCCACCCCCCCCCCCAAGGCCCACACCAAAAGGCAGGCCTGAAATCTGGAGCGGAGCCCTGCAGTGTAGAATACAGGGAGTTAAAAACAGCCTGTGCTCAGGCGTGTGAGAACTGACCATGGTCCTCAGCCAGACCCAAGTGCCAGCCACCCACAGGCTCTGAAGGTACCACTTTCCTGGCACAAGCAGACGAATGGAGCCATCTTGTTTGATCTTCCACCTTGGTTAACCAGCCCCTCAGGAAGGGGGTGAGGGTGGGGACAAGATGCTTTAAGACTTGGCTGGGTCCATGGGCAAACATCCTGCCCATAATTCATGATTTCAACTCCTATTTAGTAACTTGAAAAAAAGTATGTGCTTGAGCTGACTGAAGGATTCAACTGCAGGGAAGCACTGTGGTTAGAGCTTGACCACGGCCATGCAAGGGGCCTGTGGCCACTCAGTCAGGAACTTCTCTCTTCCTATGTTAGGTAGTGAGATGCAATACTTCTGGCTTCTGCTCCTAAGGCTGAATAGGGTGGAAATATGAGGACTTGTTTTCTCCATATTCTTTCTTTTTAATGTTTATTTTTGAGAGAGAGAGATTGCGTGTGTATGAGTGAGGGAGGGGCAGAGAAAGAGGGGATGGAGGGTCTGAAGCAGGCTCTGCACTGACAGCAGAGAACTTAATACGGGGCTGGCGGGGCTGGAACTCACGAACCATGAGATCACAACCTGAGCCAAAGTTAGCTGCTTAACAGACTGAGTCACCCAGGCGCCCCTCTTCATATTCTTTTAAAGGCAAATCACAGTGTTTCTTACTCCTTGGTACAAATGGTCTCCTAAACTAAAGATCATTAGTCAAAAACAAACAAAAAAACAAACCAAGAATGAATGCTACAGAGCTACATGAAATAGGTTTAAGACCTGTCAAGTGAAAAAAACCACAAAACAATCCAAGATATGTATACTAAAATTGCACAAAAAATAGACCAAATGATTAGAGAATTCTCCAGGATATAAAAATATATGAATAAATTGGTTTGGGGGCACCTGGGTGGCTCAGTCAGATGAGCATGTGACTCTTGATTTTGGCTCAGGTTGTGGGATTGAGTCCCGCGTCAGCATGGAGCCTACTTAAGATTCTCTCTTTCTCCCTCCGGCCCTCTCCCCTCACATTCTCTCTCTCTCTCTCTCTCTAGGGAAAGGAAAAAGAAAAAAGAAAAAATGGGTTTTGCCTATGTCTAAATTATTACAGATACTAAAGAGGATATGAATTAACTTTTTAAGCTTGGATACTTTGTTATTTATGCAACAAAAAAGAAGAGAACTGTTATCATCCGCTCTGTTTGCACTGCAGGTTGTCAGTATATTGTATCACTGAATCCTTGCCATGCCCAGCACCAGCGGTCGTGGACTGTGATCTGTACGGAGGCTGGGGCTCTGAAAGGGGGATCAATTGCCCAAGGTCCCACCGCTAGCGAGGGCCAGGGCCTGGCTCTGCCCGCCCTGACTCCTGAATGTTCACGCAGAAGCTTTCCCAGCATCAGTGACACGGTTCAGGACAACTGGGAGTCAGCTTCTCCCACCTCTGGTCTCTTGGGTATGATTTTTTTTTCATACAAACTCTAGAACTTACCACACCGCACAATGTTCTCCCATTTTTCTCTACCTCTGGGTTGTGAAAACAGGGGTGGTTGTATTCTAGCAGAGTCCCCGGCACCCAGTAGGCACTTTAATTTCCCAGGTTATTCCCATGTTGACACAGCTGCCCTCAGACTAAAGAGTGTTTAATTGGAGGCCCCTTTTCCTCATTAGTGAGGACTCAGGCATCAAAATATTATTTGCTGAACTTAAAAAGAAATGTTCAATTGCATTAGAGTTTATACTTTGATCAAAGTGTGGCTGTTTTTGAAATTCTAATGAGCCCCTAAAGACTCCAGTACCCTTGGTTAAATAAGGCACTGGGGACAGACGTGAATAGAGGTGTTAACATAATATGTATACTAATTGGACAATTTTGATAAAAATTACAGATTATACTTTTCCTGGCACCCATATAGTAGCCTCCTGGACACTAAAACAAAATACATGTGACAGAAAAAAACAAACTAGTCTCTCTGATTTCTACTAAATATGTGCATATGCTTTTCAAAAAGTCAAGTTCTCTTATTTAGTTATGCTTGACAAAATATAATTCAGATTTATCATATTTAATAAGGTTTTAGTTATAAGTAGGCAAGGAAAAACTTCTGGGAAATACAAAATGGAATGCGAAAAAATAGAAAACTATTATATTGTGTTTCTGGAAAGAGTTCATCTCTTTTCCATCCTTAAATAACTATCTTGAAGCAAAATTTGTAAAAGGATGAATATAAAGAACTACTGTTACCTCCATGTATTTTTACAGTTCTAAGCAAGATTGGATTCTAGAGAGAATAGGATACATTTTATCACTATGGCTTCATGTCTCAAGGGAAATTTATTCTTCTTTAAGACAGGAAATAATGAAGACTTTCCTACCTCCACAAGGTCACATCAACATTAATACTTTTTTATAGCTGCTTAGATTCTCACTGTATGTTTACCTGATGCAGTCGGTCCCCCACTATGGATATTTAGGTTATTTCCTATTTCTTACATATTTATTTTCGAGTACTTTTCTGTTGACTTTATCAGGCAAAACTCCAAAAAATCTAATTACTCAGTCCTCTAGCAATGCACCCTCAACAACATAGCTATTATCATTCTTCTTGGATTTGACCAAACTAAAATCTTCCTTTCCTTTGTTTATTGCCCACTTTGTATTTATTCTTTAGTAAATTGATTATTTGGGTTATAGGTTTCCTTTTATAAATCAATTGGTTTAGTCACTGATTTTCTTACTTAAAAATGCTCATGTATATCAAGGGTATTAACCTTTGGCCTACTCTACATTGTAAATATTGTTTCCTACGCTGTCATTTACTTTTTAGTCTCCTGTTCGTTTTTGTCATACAAAAGCTTTTGATTGTTCATATTAAAATCTTTCATCTTTTCCTTTGTAATTTTTCCTGTGGTAGATGTTATGCTTCCAAAATCCTTTTGTATTATTATTATTACCCCAAATTATATAGGGATCCACCTAGATTTTCTTCTAGTTCTGTTACTTTTGTTTTTTAGAGTTTTATTTTCAAACCTGAACTCTGCTCCTTACCAGCTGTGTGACCTTGAGCAAGTTCTCGGTTTCTACATTAGTATATCAAGAATAATGGCTGCTACCTTATTGGGTTGCTGGTATGATTTAATAAGGCAAGAAAGGTAAAGTGTACACCATAGTGCCTAGGTGGTATAAGGATAGAATATATTTTAGTTAATATCCATTATTATGATCCTCCCTTAAATCTTTAATCAATTAGAATTAATTTTAGTAGAGAGAAGGAGGTAAATATCTAATTATTTTTCTTTAAAATAGTTCCTTCACTGGGGCACCTGGATGGCTCAGTGGGTAAAGCATCTGGCTCTTGATTTCAGCTCAGGTCATGATCTCAAGGTTTGTGAGATAAAACTCAGCATCGGGCTCCATGCTGACAGCACAGAGCCTGTTTGGAATTCTCTATCTGCCCTTTCTCCACTCATACTTGCTCATGCTCTCTCTCTCTCAAAACAAATAAACTTAAAACAAAATAGTTCCAGGGGCACCTGGGTGGCTCAGTCAGTTAAACATCTGACTTCAGCTCAGGTCATGATCTCACGATCCGTGAGTTCGGGTCCCACGTTGGCCTCTTGCACTGACAGCTCAGAGCCTGGAGCCTGCTTTGGATTCTGTGTCTTCCTCTCTCTCTGTGCCTCACCCCTCACTCGCACTCTGTCTGCCTCTCTCTCAAAATAAATAAACATTAAAAAAAAAAAACTAAAAAAAAATAGTTGATTCATCTTTTCAACCATTCTGTGAGGTAATCCAATTTCAAAGATAAAAGATAGGTATCCTTAGAAAAAAAATTAAAGGAATCATGTATGGCTATTTTTCTAGCAATAGAGAATTTTTTTAAATGTTTATTTATTTTTGAGATAGAGAAAGCATGAGTAGGGGAGAGGTAGAGAGAGAGGGAGACAGAGGATTCGAAGCGGGCTCTGCACTGACAGCAGTGAGCCTGATGCGGGGCTTAAACTCAGGAGTCACAAGATCATGATCTGAGCTGAAGTCAGATGCTCAACCTACTGAGGCCACCCAGGCGCCCCTCTAGCAATAGAGAATAATTTTACATATTCCACTGACCAAAGATAATGGTGGGATACTCTCGCACATAAAAGAGAGTGAGAGATCGAGCAAGTATATGGTAGAGGGATATTATGTTTTGTTTGTGTTGGGGTGTGTGTATGTGTGCAAGTGCTGGATGTACATGGGATTTTATGTGTGCTGGGTGTATGTGTACGTGTGTGTGTTGGGGTGTGTGTATGTGTGGTGCACATGGGTTGTATGGGGGTATACATGTGTGTATGTGTGTTGGGGGTACATGTATGTCTATGCTGTGGGTATGTGTATGTTGGTGTGTATGTGTGTTACGTTGAAGCATGATGAGGAGAGGAAGAAAGAACGATATCATTTGGGAAAGGATATGTCAACCTATACCGTCCAGTAGAGGAAAAATACTTACCATTCTTTCATAACATTATCTCAGAAGGGTACGGGGGTTAAAATCCAACATAATAAATCCTATCAATAAAACTGCAAATAGAAACATCCTCTGTAGATTTCCCCTCATTTTTCTAATCCGGTGCCTTGTTAGCTGTATGACTCCCTGGATGGGGTTATATTTAATCAATTCTTTGGTCTGGTAACTTTCAGGGCATTACTGGTATGATAAGAAACAACTATAAAAAAGCCCAACTGTCAATCAAAGCCTAAAAATGCACCGTGAACTCTTTACACAGCCTCCTAGCCTCCTCAACAAAACTGGCTCCCCATGAAACACAAGTGAGGACTGTACTTCACTCTGTGATAGACAGAAAACATTAACTATCAAAGACCCTTACATGGTCTGTTAAAGAGAGTCTGGTTGATCCAAAAGACCAAAGGTTTCCTGCTTTGTTTGTTTCTATTTTTTAAACACAGCAGTCCCTTTTTGCAGCATAGGAGGAAAAAAAAAAAAAGACTTGCCAACTAATTTTTGAAGCTCCTTCTGCAAAAAATAGGGCGGTTTATGTTGGATGGTGAGAATCAGGGAATCCATAAGAGCTACAATATCTTCACCTAAATGTTTGCTGACCATTGCTCACCCTCAAAGAGAATGAAGCACTGTCTGTCTAGGGGAATGCACACTAGCCCGTAAGGGAGAGTTCAGAAGTCCTTGGGAAGCAGGAAGATTTCAGAGTACTTGTTTCTAACCCAGACAACCCAAGCAAAGCCACAACACTGTCAAACCCAAGAGGCTTGTGGCTTTTCGGCAGGACCAATGCCAGAGAGGAAGTGGCCCTCTCTGTATGTCAGCTCCACGTGTCTGTGCAAGGAGCCCACAGGGCAAACCTGACCTCCCTTGTTAATAACCATGACCAAAAAGACACCAATTTCCTCTGTGGGGTTTATGCTTAAAACCGCCTACAACTGTATGGACAAGTCTAAAACACAGGCATGCCCAAAGCAGTCTGTAACTCCATTTCACAGTTGGAGAGAGGGCTCCCGTGTGGAGTTTCTGCAACCAAGGTTAGACACCTGGCCCACCCACTCCTACGTCACATAAATAATACAGATCTTCGAAAAGCATATACTCTGAGTCTCCATGCTTGTGCATAATCTGTCCCTACTGGGGATCACAGCAATGGATTCAAAGCTATTATGTGTGTGCACTGAGAACCAAGTAACCGAGGTCATTCTCTCTCTGTAGCAGGACCTGAGAGCAAAGCATAGACCAACTAGGGATGTGAGACAAAATGCACATTCCATCCATATACCCAACACCTGATTACCAACGAGGCAGTTACAGTGGGCTATGTTGTAGGAAATGGAAGAAAAAATGGGAGGGCATATCCCTTGTCTTATTTGCAACCTGCATTAAGCAAGGTAGTCTCACCTAGATCATGGTTCAATAAAATAGTAAGTGTGGCAATACGAGGCTAGACATGACATATGCATGGAATAGTTCTCATTTTTCTTTAAATTTTTTAAATGTTTATTTTTGAGGGAGAGAGAGAGAGAGAGACAGAATATGAACATGGGAGTGGCAGAGAGAGAGAGAGAGAGAGGGAGACACAGAAGCCAAAGCAGGCTCCAGGCTGTCAGCACAGAGCCCGACACGGGGCCAAACACCACGAACCAAGAGATCATGGTCTAAGCCGAAGTCAGACACTCACCTGACTGAGCCACCCAGATGCCCCCTATTTCTCATTTTTCTAAAGCGGGAACAGGGAAAAGCATTCAAGATTCCAACATAATCAATACTTTGGTCAGTTTATACAGAGTCTCCTGCTTTCCTTCTTGTCTCTCTTTTCTCTCTGGAGTTAGAGCGATAAAAGATGTCCGAGCTCAGTATCTGTGATGCAGAGCTCCTGGGCCTGCTCATTTGTGAGGGTGTTTCCCCACTTCCAAGCAGGGCCGACGGCCACTGCGATTCTTCTGATGAGTCTGGACCTGGCAGGTGGCCCAGTTCCAAACGAGAGCACCTGGATCCTGCAAGACCGGACGGGTCCCCCCGCACACTTGCAGCGACGAGGAATGCCCAGCCTGGACCACGCTTCGGCAAATCCCTCTCCCAAACAGCACAGCTCAGAAACTGTCCCATGTAGTGAAGTTGAGCCTGGCTTAAGTTAAATGACCAAAAACTACAGAGTTCAGATGGAAACAAAAAAGAAGTCTTTAAGGATTGACCTGGTGACACTAGATTTCAGTTTTAACCTCAGAAGTTTGCCAGGAAGGGGCGTGGATAAAAGGATCCTGAGGAACTGGGCCATGAGGGTGCCGGGAGAGCACGGGGCCATCTTCCATCATGGCGTCCATGGGCTTCCGCCCTGCAGTTCGTGGGAGTCTTGCTTGCAGCATGGCATGGGTGACTCACCCAGAAGGATGTTTCCACCCCAGCAACAGTGCTGGGACGACTCCTGAGCTGGCAGTGAACCCTGGCTTCTTTTCTGTTGGTAGATAAGGTGGCTGAGTCAGCCGCGGGGAGGGTCAAGCATCGGTGCCCAAGTGGGAAGAAGAAAATAAGTCACCGTACGTGTGAGGACTGTCTGATAGAGAATGTATTTGGAGTTACTTCGTAGGGTGTTTTCACATAAGCCATCTGCTAAGAAAGTAAGCGTTCATTTCTGTCTGATATATTCACTCTAGTACAGGAGCTGGCCAGACCCAACATCCCTTCTGGCCGACGGGGAGCACAATATTGACAGCATGTGAGAGGAGATTAAAACAAGGCCCAAACCAAACACAGGCGTTGGGACTCCAGAGAACGTCTGACAGGAGGGAGAATGCTATTAGAATTACTCCTGGCTGGGTTCCAAGCCAGAGAGCACTGCAACGTGATTTCTACACACAGCCACTTTTGGGGGTGTCACAGAAGAGAGGACCGCCTGAGATTACAGGAGAATCCATAAAAGCTTCACATATAACTGTCACTGACTCAAATCCACCTTTACTATTGCTTTTCAGCTTTGTCACAGGTAGCAGGACCTCTACAAACCTCAGTCTTCTCATCTCTCAAATGGGGTCAGTAATAGTTTCAACATGACTGGCTACATGATGATTAAATGACCCCACTGCAGGTAGAGGGGTGAGCACAGTGCTGGGAACCTAGTGCTCAAAAGTGTACTGTCTACCATGATTATTATCCACCTCCCTAAACCCTGCATTATGTTAATGATGTCTCTGGATACCAATAAATAAGGAATAGAGAGGGATGAAGAAAGGAAAGCCTGTAAGAAGGTGGCGCTGAGTGGGATTAAAAAAGAGGAGTAGAAGGGTGCCTGGCTGGCTTAGCTGGTAAAGCGTGCAACTCTTGATCTCAGAGGTGTGAGTTCGAGCCCCACACTGGGTGTGAGCCTACTTTAAAAAACAATAGGGGATGTCCGGGTGGCTCAAGTCAGTTAAGCATCTGACCTCAGCTTAGGTCATGATCTCACGGTTTGTGGTTTCAAGCCCTGTGTCGGGCTCCATGCTGACAGCTCAGAGCCTGAAGCCTGTTTAGGATTCTGTGTCTCCTTCTCTCTCTGCCGCCCCACCCCCCCCAACCCGGCCACTCATGCTCTGTCTCTGTCTTTCAAAAATAAACATGAAAAAAGATAGGAGTAGAGGTAAGAGAAGAGAGAAGTGCACACATGCTCATACGCACATACATATTTAGACGCACACACATTTACACACTGACACTCACACACCAAACACACACGTAGACACATACCCATATTTGAATATACACACTCACAACATACACACACAAACACACACAAATGCACACTCATACGCTCTTTCTTTTTAAAAATTCTACCAATATTAGCTTAGTTCCTTTATTTCAGAAAGGTTGTTCTCACCAGTAAAGCTGGCGCACCCAAGAGAAGAGTCAAGACTCCTCTCTTAATGATCTCACGGGACACAGGAAACATCCGTGTGGGGTGGAGGGACGTGAACTGAAACAGTCCCAGTGTGGGCACCTGGCACACTGTACCAAACATAAATACAACCCCACCATGAGTAAACTTCAGTCAACATTAAAGATTCCTGTGATACCAAAAAAAAAAAAAAGTTCTCTTAACTGACCTGCGCTTGCCCAGCTTTCTGAATTAACTGACATTCTCTTCCGTCTGTAAAACAGTACACTGGGGATGTCCGCTCTGCCCTGAACCACCCCAGCTGCTCGGCTGTGCTCAGGACCCCCACCTGCTGAGCTATGTTCTCACAAAGGGTCAGCTGCATTTGCTCCTAAACTCGTTTATGTCGATTGTACTTCTCTGCAATTACATAATTTTATTAACGAATGAAAAAAGAGAGTTGCTGATTCTACGAAAACTAAGTTGGACGCTTAAGGAAGCAACTTGATCAGGGGTGGTCAACAAAAGAATTGTCAAATTAGGTACAGGGAAGACAACTGGCAAAGGGCGATAAAAGAAAAAGAAAAATCTAGAAGAAGTCTGAGGTCAGACTGTTTCCTACGTGTCTCTGAAGATGGCATGTATCATTTATAATGAATCTCCACTTTACCAAATTTTTCAAAGAATCGGCCACTACTGCTTCTCACAACTAGAGGGAAAATGTCTATGGTTTTGACAAACCTAACAGCTAACAGTTAGAGTATGCGTACTGTGCAAGGTGCTTGCTGAGTAGCTTCTTGTACGCGTGAACAGTCAAAGAATGAACCAACACAGTACACTTTGCTAAAATACTGGTTCTATTTCGGCCACTGCTGGCTTTTAGAATGTAAAGTGTTTTGTCTCTTTCCTGTTCTTAACTTCAGGTGAACAGTGTGAAAGAGAAATCATTTCTGCCTGTGAGCACGTATAACGTCCCATATCATGGGAACAGAATCAAACACGGCTGCTTGCCCCACAGCAACAGCTCACAGCTCGGAGGCTCACAGCACAAAGCTACGTGAGCAGAGCAAGGATCAGACACATAATCTTTCTCCTGAACTGCAGGCTGTTAACAATGCCCCAAAACACACGCTTCAGCAAGTTTGAGCAACGTGCCATACGGTGAGCACTGTTATATTATTTCTAAGTCAGTAGTTGAGAAGCTGTGGGCCAGGAAATGTTCACATCCACATCGATCCCCAGATATGACCAGACTGGTTTTTATTTCTATTTTTTAAAGATTTTTTTTTTGACATTGATTTATTTGAGGGAGAGAGAGAGAGAGAGAGAGAACGAGAACAGGAGGGGCAGAGGGAAAGGAAGACAGAGAATCCCAAGCAGGCTCCACACTATCAGCATAGAGCCCGATGTGGAACTTGAGCTCACAAACCATGAGATCATGACCTGTGCTGAAAACAAGAATGACACTTAACCAACTGAGCCACCCAGGCACCTCAAAGATTTTATTTTTTAAGTAATCTCTACACCCAATGTGGGGCTCGAACTTATAACCCCGAGATCAACAGCTGCACACTCTACCGACTGAGCCAGCCAGGTGCCCCTCACTAGACTAGTTTTTATTTTTGGCATGAAGATTTATAGAAAAATAGGTCTGTGAAAAATATTCCCCCACTAGGAAGAAAACTGAAATCGAGGGGATTGACAGTCACTGCTATTTACCATAATGGTACATTTTAGGCAGTGATGAAACATAGACGAATTCATTGTCGAGAAAGCCTTAATTACAATCAGTAGTGATGTAAACATTTACAAAGGTTGATTACCTGTCAGTATTCATTACCATAACTTCAGAGTGCTAAATGTGGATTTATGTCTATGTGCATATATATATGGTGAAGATCAGGGGAAGATAAGAGTTTATGTACAGGGGGTGCCTGGGTGGCTCAGTCAGTTAAGCCTGACTTTGGCTCAGGTCATGAGCTCGTGGTTTGTGAGTTCGAGCCCCACATTGGGCTCTGTGTGCTGACAGCTCAGAGCCTGGAGCCTTGCTTCCGATTCTGTGTCTCCCTCTCTCTCTGTGTTCCTTCCCTCCTCACACTCTGTCTCTTGCTCTCTCTCAAAAATAAATAAACATTTAAAAAAAGAGTTTATGTAGAAATATATCAAGCTTCAGGTGCCTAATTCTGCAGGTTTTCTGTTTTGTTTTGTTTTTTTAGTTCTGCACAAAGGTGTTTGCTTTAAAGACTCAGAATTATCTACCAGACAAGCATTATTATGCCTACCTAACCCCAAAAGTTATAATAAGAAATAGTACAGTTAAAATGTAAAGCGTCTCAAAGGCGGATTCAATGCAATGCAAATGGCTTAACAAACGAGTCTTTGACTCGCCTCTGAAAAGTCCCCTGGGACAGCTGTATGGCCAGCACAAAATGTCTGATTCATGTTTTATCAGAGGGCTAGACGGGATCTGAGATCACCCAGGGCCCTATCTCCTCCTTCCACTGATGAGGAAACAAATCCCCAAAGGTGAGCGGCTGGCAGCAAAACCAGGTGTGGTCCACTCCAGGACCACGCATCCTCTTTCCGCAGGGCTGATGCTGTGATCCTCACAACTTCTACCAGGTGGCCACGATAAAGACCGTAAATATTAAGTGAGCTGCTCCTATGTGCCAAGCACTGGCTTCAGTACTTTCCACAAACAGGTCATCTGGTCCTCAAATCAACTCTCTGAGATGGCAGTGATTATTGTCCTCATGTAACATGTGAGGAAACAGAAGTGCAGTGAGATTCTGTGGCTCGCTGGTCCTTATAGGTCAAAGGCGGTGAGGGCAGGATTGGAACCCGGGCCATCTGGGGGCGGGGTAGGAGCCCACATCCTTCCTTCCAGCACTGCAGCAACCCGCTGTCATGCCATTAACACACCACGGACTTGAGTATTTCTACGCCGGAAAGCCTGAGAGTGGAGGGTGTTGCTGTCACTTTTCACAAATAGTGAAACAGAACAATGAGACATACCACAGGGGACTTAGCACCCCAGCCTCCGGCTGCTCTCTCCAATCCTGTGCTTCTGGTCTTTCCCTCTGCCCTCCCCTCCTTCCCACCCCCCCACCCCCCCCAGGTTTT
>NW_027530974.1:15726666-15816991 GCF_008692635.1 Crocuta crocuta
ACTGCCTTTAGAGCTCCCAGTCCCTATCAATGACACCATTATTCATTGAGCCTGACAAATAGGTCGGTTTCAGGAAATTTGTGCTTCTCCTTCTGCATTTCCTCTATTTCCCATCAGAGCATGAATGACTTCTATCTTAATGTTTCTATTCACAATTAAGAAGGAACTGCAATTTCTTTTTTAATGAAGAGAAAGGAAACCAAGTTAGTATGAAACCAGTCAGCTAATCTACCAGCAATGTATTTAGTGGGCGATTTATGAATGAAAACAAATCTGAGAGAATAGTTAGCAAGAGTTTTACTTTTTGCTAAGGTGGTCACTGTATTTGTACAATATTAGGACCATCCAAATAACAAGAGAATGTCTCTCCGAATTTTGTTATTAGACATTGCTCTGTGAGCTGAGAGAGTCCTGTATTTGAGGCAATCATGAAGACCAGAAGTGGTAAATTTTAGACTATCGGTATTTTTAAAAATCATTCTTATCTTTTTAAATATTTCCGATCATACTGCTTCGTAATGCAGAGCTCCAGAAATCTTTAGCTTCACATTTGAATTTTATCATCTGTACTGAATAAAGTTATTTCCCATTAAAAAAAAAAAGTTTGTCCTATATTCAGGGATATGAGTGATGTATTGCAGAAGGCTACAATGGTCTCTTGGGCAATAGGAGTGTATGTGATTCTAGAAGATAGGACAAAGAAAGATCTCCTCGCTTAAGCATTATTTTATCCACATCACCACAACAGCCCGTTGTTTTTTTTTTGTTTTTTTTTTTAACCACATCAGCCTAACCCAGTAATCAGTCTAAACTAAACTCAGTTTCCTTTCTTATTATCTGGCCTTACTCAGCAAGTACAAATAGGTCTCGCACTGCTTTCCTCCAACAACACACCTTCTGTTAAGACAAGTACTTAGACTATGCTCGTTCCAACTTCTCCATCTTCACTTACGGAAGGCCAAGTGAGGTCACTGATGGGCACCTGATGGGCACCTTCCGTTGGTCAGCGCACTGAGTTCCTGAGTTACTGAGCCCTCCTGGATGCCATGTTGCTTCTCTTATCTAGAAGCCCGCTATGCTGGCTTTTGCTATACCTATTACGCTTCGCTTCGTGCCCAGTTTTGGTCCCTTGTCCCCTAGATACCTTCCCAGGCAACTGCTCGGCCCTTCCAGATTTTGCCCTTCCTTGGGTTTTCTATGCCCCTTAAAATCTGTGAAACGGACAGTTTAACTAAATATTATCTCAAAATGTTTACTGTTGTTTGTTATGCATTCTTTTGCTTTCCACCTAACTTTTTGATTCTCCAGGGCTTCCAAGGCTGCACACACTGTAGGGTTTCATGAATACTTCGGGAACTGAGACCTGCTGGCTCCCTGGGTTATATAAGAGGAACCACAGCCCTGGGCTGGACACAGAGTGGGTAGTGGGGAGTCATGGAGAAGAGGGTGAGGAAGATAGACTGAGGCTATGGAATACAGGTCCCTAAATGTAGTCCAAGGAGTATAGATTTTATCTCTAAGTGCTGAGGAGTCCTTGAAAGTATCTGAGAATTGCAAGGGAAGAGTTCTAATTCAGGAAGGTATATCTGGCTATATCTTTTTTAAAAATATAATTTATTGTCAAATTGGCTTACATACAACACCCAGTGCTCATCCCAACAAGTGTCCTCCTCCATGCCCATCATCCATTTTCCACTCTCCCCCATCCCCCCCATCCACCCTCAGTTTGTTCTCTGTATTTAAGAGTCTCTTATGCTTTGTCTCCCCCTCCCTCTCTGTAACTACTTTTTTCCCCTTCCCTTCCCCCATGGTCTTCTGTTAAGTTTCTCAAGATCCACATATGAGTGAAAACATATGATATCTGTCCTTCTCTGACTGACTTATTTCACTTAGTATCATACCTTCCATTTCCATCCACGGTGCTGCAAATGGCATCATTTCATTCTTTCTCATTTATCTGGCTATATCTTGAAACATCGACTGAACAAAGCTTGGGCTTTGTATAGCCACAGCATTTGTCCTCATGTTTCTGCTATAGTAGGAAATGTTTTACTTTTGTAGTTTATTTAAATCCAGAAGTACACACCCAACACGCACACGCACACACACACAGAAATACTGTGCTCACACTCAAAGCAGACTGTTTTAGACTCTGTAGAATTTATTGTCTAAAGTCCTAATAGGCCAATAAAAAAGACAAATTAATTACAACCAACATTCAGAAGTGATTATTCACTTTAATGGAATACATTTGCTAAACGTGTAAGAATGATGTTTGAAAGGAAGGCTAATTTACCCACTGGGAGCAAATGAAGAAATTTTCCTGATTCCAGACCGTTCGCTTTTGAAAAAATTATACAGCAAATAACTTCTCAACAAGTTTGCTTTATGTGGCAAGGAAAAGGCTGTCACTAGACAGCCAGAGTGCGTGGGTGGCTCAGTCTGTTGAGCATCGGACTTTGGCTCAGGTCATGATCTCATGGTTTGTGAGTTTGAGCCCCGTGTTGGGCCCCAGCTTGAAGCCTGAAGCCTGTTTGGGATTCTGTGTGTCTCCCTCTCTTTGCCCCTCCCTGACTTATACCTTGTCTCTCTCTTTCAAAAATAAATAAACATTTAAAAAAAGAAAGTAAATGATAAAGGGACACCTGGGTGGCTCAGTCAGTTAAGCATCTGACACAACTCTTGGTTTCAGCTCAGGTCATGATCTTGCAAGTTGTGAGTTTGAGCCCCACATTGGGCTTTGCACTGACAGTGTGGGGTCTGCTTGGGATTCTCTGTCTTTCTCTCTATCCCCCTCATCTCTCAAAATAAATAAACATTAAAATAAAAAGTAAATGAGAAAGTCATTCAGCTAATGGTCTTATAAGTAGAGTTGAGGAGAAAACACTCATTAAAACTAAATAAAGAAATGGTGACACAATCAAAAGAGTAGGAATCAGGGGCTCTTAGGTGGTTCAGCCGATCAAGCTCTGGTCATGATCTCACAGTTCGTGAGTTTGAGCCCTGCACTGGGCTCTGTGTTGATAGTGTGGAGCCAGCATGGGATTCTCTCTCTCCCTCTCTCTGCCCTCCCCCGTATACAATCTCTCTCTCTCTCTCTCAAACATAAAAAAGTAAACAATTAAAAAAATTAAAAATTAGTAGTCATCTGTGTTCGATGGACTAAGGATGAAATGCCTTAAGGAAGAAACACTAGCAAAATGTGAGGCCGGGAGGCCATGTTTCCCTGAGGAATGTACAGTTCACATCACCTATGACTGTGAGGACATGAGCGGGTCCCGGAAACCAAATAGCATCTCTGCTTCGCTTGAATCAGTGGAGAGATGAATTCCCACATTAGCAACAAGGAAAGACATGGCACATTAAACCTCTTCTTCGTGTGATGAACACAACAGCTACCGTCTCTGCCTTGAGGTAGTTCCCCATTATTTCTAAGTGATAGAACACCTCTAAAGATACTAACACCCTTCACAGGGGAAAAACCTGAAGCTTAAAAAACAAAAGAAAATACACCCATGACTTCTTAGCAAGTTAGTGGAGGAGTCAGGTCCTGAAATCAAACCTTGTTGACTTCAAAGCCCACATGCTGAAATTGGAAAGAATGAGTGTGAATTTTATGGGAAAAAGAGAAAACAGACGAAGAATCCTGAGGCCCAAAAATCAAGTGAAGAGAGAGTTGACTTACCAGCATATTTGGTAGTGTTAGATTCATCCATGGACCAAAAGCAATAATCGAAGGCAAATACCTGAATGAAAGAAGAAGATATTAAAGATTAGTAAACTTCTAGGAGTACATCAAACTACAAAAAAAAAAAAAAAATTCCCTGATGAAGATGAGGATCCCTATTACTGTCTGATTAAAAAATAAAAACCAAACACTATAGGTTTAATGCTTTATTAATCCTAAAGTTTCTTTTGGACTACACTGATGGTTATCTTACTGTATTAGAGTCAGTTGCAAATGAATAGGCTATTCATCCAGAAGAAAACAACCAGATATCTTAACCAAAACAAACAAACAAACAAAAAAATTGAACAATACCATTTGGTGAGAAAAAAAACAATGACCTCTCACCCAAGTCCACAGTTCCTGCCTCTACTAACGCCACTGGCAAGATTCCCATGGCTTCTCCAATAACACGAAGTGATCAACTTGCACTCAAACCACATCTAGCTTTCTGTGATGCTACCATTTGTAGCCAAAGCTCCAAACTCCCCACATTCCCACCTTGGACTCTGTTCCCTGTTTCAGCATGCCATCTTGGGCCAAGTCTTGCTAAAAAAACGATAACTCACTCTTGAGTGCATTTGCCGTAGTTAACTTAATGACTACTATGTATCGGGAAAGGTTGATGCTTCTCCTGTTCGTAATCTCATCCCATCACTACTTCCATGCATATGACCACCACTCGTGTTCCAGCTGTCATTAGCAGATGCAGAGGGCAATGTTCCCCAAAGCATGATCCGAGAAAACAGTAATTTCAGGAGATACTCCATGAAAAAAACAATTAAACTGTGTTGGAAATGGAAATTTCACCGTTTGAGATCCTCAATGCAATTCTCAATATTAAAGGTTCTGGAAGATTATCCAGCAAAGAAAACCATTTAATTGATTAACTGGAGGAAGGCTCCACTCTCAGCGCAGAGCCCAACTTGGGGCTCAATCCCAGGACCCTGGGATCATGACCTGAGCCAAAAGAGTCGGACATTCAACCAACTGAGCCACCAGGTGCCCCCAAAATGCTTTGTATTTCTTAAGGCCCAATTCAATATATTTTTCATCCAGGAAATATTTCTTGGTTAAATCCAAAAGAATTCTCTCTCCTCTCTGAAATCTTACAATGCTGTTTAATCCTTTTTCTTGCCCCTCTTACACCACTGATCTGTTTTTCCTTTATCATGTATATGATCCCTGCATACGGTTTATCTCCGCTGGTCAAGGAAGTTCCTTGAAGGCAGGAACCATACATAATTCATACTTGTATCCTAGAGTGTTCACAGCAGTTATTTATAATAATTTGTTGAATGATTAATGATACTGAGACCTTGCAGGAAAGCAGGTACTTTTTAAATCATAAAAAGATAAGTTATGCTCTGAATAGTTTCAGTATTACATACACTTTCATGCGTTTACAACCAATTCAGGTATATCCAATGCACACAACTTACATCATCAATCTCAAATCCAAATTCAATTTGTTACTTATACACACTTATTCACTCCGGCCTTTTAGTAACCAAGGTAAAGCGAACACGAGTTTCAGCCAGCAGAATGTGGAATATTTACTGCATTTGGACGGCTCTTCTAGGACTCCAAAGACCACACAAGCGAAATCCAGTTAATCTTCCTGCCTCTAGGCAAGACTCAACTTCAACACTTCTGAGACATGATGATCTGTCTTGTTTTTAAACATTTCCAGAAAAGGAGATTCCACAACCTCCCTTTAATGGCATCTTATAACACTTAACCTCCATTCTCAGGGCATTTTTCCCTTCCTTTTGTCCTAAGTCAACTCTCCTTACTTTAAATGGCCAATAGAGGCTATTTTCCAATGTTGATGTATTCTCGTTGTTTTCCTCTAGAGTCTCAATGAATTCCTCTTAGTAGCTGTTCTAATACAGGGAAATAATCATTTACTCTCCATATGTTGACTTTCCGTACCTACCTCAAATTTATTTTTAACCATTTGCTACTCTGCATACAGGGTGAGAAGGCTGGGGAGTTACATTTACAGCAACGCTACTTGAAAGAAAATGAAATCCACCCCAAATTTGAGGGTCTACCTCTCAGTAACAATCATTCCAAATTCTGTGCCAACTTCCATTTCCAGCGGTTAATAAAGTTGGTTTTGCTCACAAAGAGGAAGATAAAAAATTTTTTCATTTTAACCATTTGCCTCCTAAAATTCAACCCCTGCAAAGGAGATTGAAAAGGAAACAAACAAATAACAACAAAAACCTGCAGAGAAGAAAAGGCCCATGGTAGTACTGGTGGATAGGATTGTTTTCTGTTTGCCAAAAAAAATTCCCTCATCTGAATTATGTCTCGAATTTCAAAACTTTGAATGACAGACATTTTAGAATGGCCATCCCTCTTCCAGTCATGGAGTACAGGTGATTATTTTACCAAATACTTGCCATTTAAAAAGTTGACTCTCGGGGCGCCTGGGTGGCTTAGTCGGTTAAGCGTCCGACTTTCGCTTAGGTCATGATCTCNACCCCCCCGCTCACACTCTGTCTCTCTGTCCTTCAAAAATAAACAAACATCAAAAAAAAAAAAAAAAAGTTGATGCCCAGATATCTGAGGGACTTCCCTAAAGCTCAAAGCAAGTGAACAGAAAAGTTCTTGTTATAGTTTTTTCCTTTAAAGCGGGCCACAACCCTCCTATCTATGAAATTCTTCAGCACTTCGTAGCACCCATAGCACTAGTTCACACATGGTGCAGTTCTTCTGCTTGGGTCTTACTGCCACTTTAAACCATGAGCTCCTTGTAGACGGGGACTATGTCTCATGAACCTCACAGTGCCTGGGTCAGGATCTCACCCAGAGCGGCCACTCTAGGTAGTATTTTTTCAATAAATACACATAATGCCAGAGACAGGAATTGGAATGCATACACAAACACAGAATAGATTGAGCCACTAAGAGTAAGCAGAAGTTCAATGGCAAGATCGACTTTTAGATATTTTATTACTTGCATGTGCATGTTTCTAAGAAAACTTGGTTCTTTCAATGCTTAAAAATACAGATATGGTCCTGAGAGGGGTCCCCTTTGAACACCATTATGCTGTGGCTCAGGTAGTTAACAGGTATGGCGACATCATGTATAATTTGTAGTTTATACAGAGATCAGACCAATTATGTGTTGCTAAAACAATTACTTCTTATGGTCATGATAAAAGTTTCAAGGACGTCCAAAATAAGTTGTCTAATGTGGTCCAAGCATTTCCCTTGCCATCTTCTTAGTCCTATACGTAAACTATTCACAAACGATTATCTGCCTTTTCATGTCCAGATTGAATTATAATTTCACCACAAAAGGTTTGTAACAAAAGGGGACATGATTTCCTTTGCTCCTTTTGATTTTCCAATATATAATCTACTGACATTTTGGGGGACCTTGGTGGCACATGTGGTTAGGCGTTCAGCTCAGGTCATGATCTGCAGGTTCGTGAGTTCAAATCCCATGTCATCCTCTGTGCTGACAGCTCAGAGCCTGGAACTTGCTTCAGATTCTGTGTCTCCCTCTCTCTCTGCCCTCCCCTGCTCACACTGTCTTTCTCTCTCTCAAGAATAAATAAAAAACAAAACAAAACAAAATCTACTAACATTTTAAACGAGGTAACAAAACCATCTTCTTGAGGGCTATTTCTTGAAAACTGACCACTTCAGATTAAAAAGAAAATCACGTTTTTCAAAGCCAGCACATTGTAATAGAGAAATATGTTACTTACGACTTTGAACTCCTTTCATTAAAATTCTGAAATGCTTACTTCATCTATTCATCATGAAGTCCCTAGCACCCGTACTGCAGGGTGGGGGTGGGGGACTTCTCAATGCATGCAACTGACTAAAACAATGAATCAGATTTGGAAACCAAATATAAATCTCCTGTTTTGTCAATGCCAATCCACATTGTGGGCATTTTTTGTAAAGGCACCTATACCTTCTAAGAGCCTTCAATTCACTACAGAGCCAGGAGAACGGATGCTCTCCAGTTGTTTTCAAGACCTGAAAGCCACCGTCTTCGTTGTTTCCAAGAAAATTTTACTCTACCTTCTCAGAATCCCACTCCTTCCTCTTCATTTGCAACTTGTAAAACTCATACCAGCATTTAAATCCCCTGCAGCTTGCTGTTCACATCTGTTCCACCTTCATCACTCTCTTAAAAATGTTAGCTTTGCATCTTTGTGAACCACTGAACATCTAGTAAAGTTACGACAAGCTGTTTTTAATAAGGCAAATGTGCTGAGTGATATATATTCTGAGGCAAAGGAGTTCCAGGACTCAGGCACAGGGCGCAACAGAGTCAAACTCCAGGCCTCCCTAAAAGTCCTAGCTCAGATGGCATTTCAGCAAAACTCGATTTTTAAAAATGCAAGAAAGAATCTTCTGTGTCCTTGAAGAGCCAGAAGGCATCAGCATCCTAAGAAACGTGATCTGTCATCATTTTCCTGACCCACGAAAGCCAAATGTGCAGGTCCTTGCAATGTAACCACCTTCCATCCCTCCTTTCTAGCTGTGTGCATTCACCGAGAAGTTCTCCAGCTGCACGATGCCTGGTCCCCAAAGCAATCACAAATACCTATCATTTCAGGAACTACAAGGAACTCAAGTATGTACTAGGCATGCTGCTTGTCCTCTGGTTGCATACAGTCTAGCTAAAACTAACAAAACATAAAACAATTATCCTTGGGAGAAAAAGCACATTTCCCCCCAAAATCATTTTAAATATATTTTTTACACTTATTTATTTTTGAGAGAGGGAGAGTTAGCGAGCATGAGCTGGGGAGGGGCAGAAAGAGGAGGAGAGAGAGGACCTCAAACATGCTCCACACTGTCAATGCAGAGCCTGACGTGGCGATCGATCCCATACCCATGAGATCATGACCTGAGCGAAAATCAAGAGTTGGGTGCCTGGGTGGCTCAGTCGGTTAAGCGTCCGACTTCGGCTCAGGTCATGATCTCATGGTTCGTGGGTTCAAGCCCCGCATCGGGCTCTGTGCTGACAGCTCAGAGCCTGGAGCCTGCTTCAGATCCTGTGTCTCCCTCTCTCTCGGACCCTCCCCTGCTCACGTTCTCTCTCTCTCTCTCTCTCTCTCTCTCAGAAATAAATAAAACATTAAAAAATTAAAAAAAAAAAAAGAGTTGGACACTTAACCAACTGAACCACCCAGGCACCCCCAACATCATTTTAATACCTCTTACAGCCTCTTCTCCAGGCAGAAAGTGATGAACCCCAATTTATCTCAAGATAACTTAATTGTATGTAAAGAAATATTTCTAAACATCTAGATCAGATTTCCAGCACAGTGAAGAAAAGCCTACTCCTTTTTAATTTCTCCAAATAAAATCTTCCAATGACATCTCAAATGTTACTTCTTTATAAAACTCTCTTAAGGATACTTATTGCTCTGAATTTCTTATCTGTGTGTGTGTGTGTGTGTGTGTGTGGTGGAGGGGGTGGAATATGTGTGTGACAGAGATTCCTTTTGTTCTGCAAAATTACTAATTCTCAGAGGCCAGGCCTGGTTCTCCTAATGTTTTTCTTGTCCCTAATTCCACCAAACAATAAAAAAAAATCTGAGAATTTGGTTTGTAAAGCAGCTTCTTGATAAAGTGCCTTTTAATTAAATGGTCTTGTAAATTTGTGTTTTCATGTGTGACGGCTGCTTAAAACAGCACCCGCTGATTATTGTGACCCTTCAGCTGCACTGCCCTAAGGAGACACCACAGTGGTACCTTGACAAAGCCTCTGTTTTCATTCAACTGTGTAAATAGCAGGACTGGGATCACCTTAGGGACAGGACTTGAGCAAGCACCCTATTCACCTATTATGTCCAGAGTCTGCCAGATCTTCAGCTCTAAGCATTGCCACCAATGACCAAGAAATCCTCCGGACATATTAAGCACAGTGTGGAGTCCACGGGCAAAAGGAGGAAAAGAGAATGTAGACCTGTGACTGAATCCCTCCATCCTGCAACTAGCCTCCTCTCCTCACCTCCCTGCCCGGCCAGCTACAACACACTCTTCAAGTCCCGTCCAAAGGTCACCTCCGCCAGTGTTTCCTCAACCTTCCTCCTCCGTGCTGTCTTAGAGAAAAGCTGTACCTCCTTAATACACCATCTGCCTATATAACTGCATATTCTACATTCATTAGAATTGTGAGGATTTAAGCAAATACCTACCAACACAATGCCTGGTGTAAAATATAACTCAGTACCGGCAGCTCTTGTTACCAGTATTCATGGCATCTACCAGCCAGTGTCTCTTTCCAGAAAGAACTACCACTTGTGGAGTGTGTAGTATGTACCACGTAGTCCTAAGTCTTTGACAGTCTCATCAAGATGTGACACTTGACTTGCTTAATCAAGTAAGGAAAGCAAAGTATAAAGGCAACAAAGGTCTCCATGGCCATCAGTGGAAAGGTTGCTATAGTTTCTTGAGTCCTGTTAACAAAAACATCAGCGCAAAGCACACTACTTCCTACCTCCCAAATCCAGAATCTAAAGGGCTCCCCTTGGGGGAAAAGAACTCCACTCTACGTGGACGTGCTTTGTGTTGCACAAAGGAGTATGTTTCTCTCTCGTCCTGTTCTATACGGTCACCCTCCTCTCTTTGCACAATCAATCCACTGTTCACATCTGCAGCCCCAGCTGCCATTAACAGCCTGTTCTGGCAACCATCTAACTTTGAAACGGCGCCTGAGATCTCTTCACAAACCCCCATTTCTCTGGCATTATAAATACTGGCTTGCCAATGCTCAATTTCATCAAGTTGAAAGACCACGGTTAATCTGAAAGACAAGTGCCAAATCGGTTCGCGTTTCACCACACTGTTACGAGAATTGAGTCAGACCTCCTCCCAAAATTAAAGCACTATATAGTTCAGGTCATGTCGAAGTTTTCCTGTTAGTGCCAAGCTTCAACACTCTTCCCTTTCATTCCTTTCTCCTAAGTCAGAGATGTGAAGAGTCATAAAAAAAGAAGAGTTAGATGTCGTTCATCTTGACGAAGGTGGCCCGAAGTGGAAGGAAGCTGGCCACTGAAGCCTGTCTGATCCCTGGAACCATCTCCAACCACCGCAATTTGCAAAAGCAGCTTTGTGGGCACCGACTCCAAGCCCTGTATGTGAGCATTATCTGCTCCTGTGCATCAAAGAAGTACCAGAGTAGTCACCCCTATTACTGGTGACTTCTAATGGCAGACACCACTTTCCCATTTAAAAAGCGGCCGAGTAACGGTTGCCTTTTGGCAGAGATTAATCATTTTCTTTATCGACGCCTAGATGTGCACACCAGACGATGTCTTGAGTCACAGTCAATACTGCCTGATTGGGAAGATGTCAAAGCATCCTAAAGACTCAACGCAAGCCAGCAGTCTGTGTCGTGCACCGACAGGGCTAACAAGGCAGTGGCCCTGGTCTCCTGGAATTCAGACTCCGTTGCAGGAAACAGCTAAGCCTTGGGGAAGAGCCACTCTGCACCGCAGCTTGAATCTCTAGGGGTGCGTGGAGAAGTGGCTCTTTAAAGAACTGGTTTGTCTTTGCCATAAGCATCTGCTGGGCTGGTCAGGACAGAATTAAGAGCCCCCCACTTGTAAAGCCATCACACTCTACTAGAGGGAAGTAACCAAGAGAAGGAAAGAGTGTGCGCTGCATAAGGCAGTGCAGACACGGGAAGATGGGACAGTAACACTGTGGCGGGGGAGGGGAGCTGAGGAGCAAGTCTCCAAATAGGTTTCTGGAGAAGGTAAAGCTTGGGCTGAATTCTGATAGATAATCATGAAGAAGACAATAGGAAAGGCCCTCCAGGTAAAGCGGGAAGCTGGCAAGCAACAGAGAAAAGGAGGCGAGTGTGACTGGGTTATAGGTGGGAAGAACTGGGGGCAGGGGGCAGGCCAGGGGAGACTTTGTGCTCCTTACTGAGACGCCTGCTGGCAAAGGACAGGGCTTCGCTCTCACTCTGGAAGGATCACCGTGGCAGCGATGTGCAAGATGGATCCAATGGGTGTGAGACGAGTGACAAAGAGGTCAGTTAGCAAATCATTATGGTGAAGGTAAACGTTTTTAATTCTCAGCCTCAGGGGGGATGCAGAGAAGCTATAGTGAAAGTNCATCTTACCTTTGGACAATTGTACTAGCAGCCACTCCAGCCACTTGGTTCCCAGGGAGATACTGCCATGTTTTTATGTGGCATACAAAATCATTTATTCTAGGGGCACCTGGGTGGCCCAGCCAGTTGAGTGCCTAACTCTTGATTTTGGCTCGGGTCCTGATCTCATGGTCATGGGATTGAGCCTGGCGTAGGGTTCTGGACAGAGCATGGAGCCTGCTTGAAATTCTCTTTCTCTCTCTCTCCCCCTCTACTCTCCTCCTTGCTCACATGCACGATCTCTGTCAAATAAAATAAAATAGAGTCATATATTCCATGCATGATTGCTGGAGGAAGGAGGCAGGGAGAGGCCCCCATATGCTTGGGGCCACTCAGTCCAGAATCTCTAGGCCATAGGTAAGTGGCCCTAAATAGTGGATGTCCTTGGGATTTCTGGATTTGGGACTAAGGAAGCCAAACTAGTCTCTCTCAAATGACTGATGCTATAAAAACCTGGGATTATTGAGGCCATGCTTCTAACCACAGGAGCCACAGACAGCAAGCAGTGAGAGACAGAAAGGAAGGGACCCACATGGGAACGGACATAGGAGAAGCGACTGCCATGTGAACCCCAGCCACCTCCTGAAGTTGAGTCCAGACGCCCCAAAGTCATCCTTGTAACTTTATCTTGTGCTCCCTCCAGCTTGAGTTCTGGTCGCTTTCAGCGGACAGACTCCCCACTACTACCGAAGGAAATAAATGTTGAGAGATGTCGAAGGACGAAGTCACCAGGCTGGGTCACCCTGGAATACAGGACTGAAGGTAGGGTGTGAATTTCAACAGCCCTGTGAGAAAAGGCACCAAAACATCCAGAGTTTCAATAAATTTGGAAGGAGGAATGAGTCCCAGACCAATATTATAACAGGGCGGAGATCTGCCCCTCTTACACCGTAAACGTACACATTAATGGTGCGTGAGCAATGTAGTACTAACTGAATTCCAACTCGTTCCGGTACCCCATTCTTTTCCGGTTTAATCCTCTTATCAGTCAGTTCTAAAATCCACTTCACCGGTTGTGAGGAATGAAGGTGAAGGTGTCACAGATGTACAATCTGTGGTTTTTTTCCTTCTGGTGCTTTCATGCTCTGATTGCTTCACCACAAAACAAAACAAAAAACAACTAGCCACCCGGATAACATCACCAACAGCATATTCACAAGGTGGTTTGGGAGTTTTCAAACACAAGAATATTTCTTTATCATCAAAAACAGCCTAAAAGATAAGCTGCAAATGTCTGTGTATGTGCCGCATGGCTGTTGCTCATCAAAAATGAAAAAAAATGCAAATAAACCCAGATTGAGGGGCGCCTAGGTGACTCAGTTGGTTAAGCATCTGATTCTTGGTTTCGGCTCAGGTCATGATCTCATGGTTTCGTGACTGGGCTGGGCTCTGTGCCGGTGGTGCAGAGCCTGCTTGGGATTCTCTCTCTCCCTCTCCCTACCCCTCCCCTGTACACGCTGTGTTTGTCTCTCTCAAAACAACAACAACAAAAAAACCCGGATTGAATTTGGGTCACCAAGACACCACCTGCCGTGAGCGATCTCTGGGTCTGCTTTAGACCAGACCAGTACCTCGTCTCCTTTGCCGACCACCCCTGCTGGACCAGGGCTGGGGGTCCAGCACAGAGAAGTAGAAGCTGGGTGGACGGCGAGGCCCCAGGTCGGCAGAGATGTTAAGCCCAAGGTACTCCAGGGACTGTAGACATTTACTGCGCAGTCAGACCAAACTGAGAAGGTCGGCAGAGCTCATTCTGCCAGAGGGAGGGAAGGGGAGAGAGATTCCGGAGAGCCTGCCTGGCCCAGTAGGTTTTGGAGACGGATCACACACAGTTACAGTGGGGACATCTGGCTCTGAACAAAGCCAGAGAGAAGGAAAGCGGAGACAGGCAGAGAGCCTGCAGAAACTGCAATACAGAAACGTACGGCACCATGCTTCTGAGGATTTTTTGGTTTCTTGGGGAGTTTTTGTTTTTGTTTTTGTTTTTTTTTTACAAATGTGACTTAGGATGACAGTGTTGTGGACTGTATTACTGTTCCGGATTAGTCACTGTCCTCCCTGGAAGGGGATTACACACCGCTGCCTGTTCCCATGTGACTGCAGTGCTCTCATAGGACCAATGTAATTCCTGACCCGCTGACATCAGTCTTGGCCATGTGACTTGCTTCAGCCAATTAAACGTGGACAGACAGCCGCTGCGAGTTCAGAGCCAGGTAAGAGGCCACTGCCTGGTCCTCCTCTCTCTCTCTCCCTGCAACAGGAATAGCACGTCCCAGAGAGGGACCGCCGCTTTAGACTGGGGCCCAGACCATAGCCACACGGTGCAGAGTCATAGCTGGCCTCAGCTGACACAGAGCACCTAAGAAATAAGCCTCAGGTGTCTCAAGCCACTGAGTAGTGACTGGAGTCACTGCTGCGTCACAGAGCATTCGCTGACGGGCACACAAAGTGGTTATTATAAAGTGAATCTAATTTTTTTTAATGTTTTATTTATTTCTGAGAGAGAGAAAGGCAGCGTGAGCAGGGAAGGGTCAGAGAGAGAGGGAGACACAGAATCTGAAGCAGGCTCCAGGCTCCGAGCTGTTAGCACAGAGCCCGACGTGGGGCTCGGACTCAGAAACCAGGAGATCATGATCTGAACTGCAGTCGGACGCTCAACCGACTGAGCCACCCAGGCGCCCCTTATAAGGTGAATCTAGATTGCTCTCACCCGATATCTTCCACTCAATTTATCCTACATCCTGCAGACAGATTTAACTTCGTGCATATTCTGATCATGTCACTTTTAAAAAGCTTTTTTTGTAATTCTAGTGCAGTTAATATAGTGTTATATTAGTATTAAATGTACAATACAGTGATTTGACAAGTCTACACATCACTCAATGCTCATCACAGTAAGTGTATTCTTAATCACCTTCACCTTTTTCACCCATCCCCCCACCTCTCACCCCCTCTGGTGACCATCAATTTATTCTCTACAGTCAAGTCTTGCTTTGGGTTTGTCTCTTTGTTTTTCTCATTTGTTTCTTAATTTCCACATATGACTGAAATCATATGGTATTTGTCTTTCTCTGACTGACTTATTTCACCTAGCATTATACTTTCTAGCTCCATCCATGTCACTGCAAATGGCAAGATTTCATTTTTATGGCTGAGTAATATTCCATTATCATAGATAGATAGATAGATATAGACAGGCAGACAAACATACCCATCATCTTTATGCATTCATCTATAGATGGACACTTGGGCTGCTTCCATAATTTGGCTATTGTAAATAATACTGCAATAAATACAGGGTGCATGTATTCCTTTGAATTAATTTTTTTTTTTTATTCTTTGGGTAAATATCCAGTAGTTGAATCACTGGATCATATGGTAGCTCTAGTTTTCTTTCTCTGAGGAACCTCCACACTTCGTTTTCCAGAGTAGCTATACCAGTTTGCATTCCCAACAGTGCTAGAAGATTCCTTTTTCTCCATATCCTTGCCAACAGTTTTTTGTTTTTCTATTATCCAAAGATTTTAGACATTCTGACAGGTATGAGGTGATATCTCATTGTGGTTTTAATTTGCATTTCTCTGATGATATATTTTTTTATGAGAGCGAGAGAGCCCCCTCAGGCAAGTTGGGGAACTGCAGAGGGGTAGAGAATCTTAAGCAGATTCCATACCCAGCACAGAGCCCAATGTGGGACTTGATCTCACGACCATGAGATCATGACTTGAGCCAAAAATCAAGAATCAGATGAGCCACGCAGGCACCGCATCCACCATGTAACTTTTCAAAATGTTTGTTTGTTTGTTTGACAGAGAGAGACAGAGAGAGTGCGTGCAAGTGAGGGAGATCTAGAGGGAGACACAGAATCTGAAGCAGCTCCAGGCTCCAAGCTGCCAGCACAGAGCCCAATCCGGGGCTCAGACTCAAGAACTGTGAGATCATGACCTGAGCAGAAATCGGACGCTTAACCAACCAGGCCATCCAGGCGCCCCCATATAACTTTTTTATACAAAAATCCTAAATGATTCTGCATAGCCTACCGGAATGACACAGACTCCCAAACCCTCTGTTAGTTACCTACTTTCCTAGTTTTTAATATGCAACTTCTTTTCCCGGTACTCTACAATCTAAGCCAAGTATGCACCTTCCCAAGGCACTTGTGATATGGTGATAAATATATTTTTGGTTTTCATCCCTAGTTCCTGATACAGAACTCCTAAGTCCCTTGGAATTTTCTGAGTAACACAAGGGCTTTTACTCTTGACACAGAGCTTCTAACCCCCTTAGAATTCCCCGAGCGATAGAAGCCTCTGTTGTTCTAAGTGAGGCAACTCATGCTGGTCTCCTGGATAGCTTCATGATGGGCTTAGCTGCCAAATAGACCAAGGCTTGATTAGAAGCTTGCAACTGTCAGCCCCACAGCCTGCCCCAGTTCTCTGGGAAAGGGAGAGGAACTGGAGATTAGTGAAGAACTGATCATGCCTGTGAGATCAAGCCTCCATTAAAACCCCTAAATAACAAGATTCAGAGAGCTTTCAGGTTTGGTGAGTGCATCCCGGTGCCAGAAGGTGACACATTCCAACTCCCGTGCTTGGGACACTTCCAGACCTCGCCCTGCAAACCTCTTTAATTGGCTGTTCAACTGTACCCTTTATGACAAACCAGTAAACCTAGGTAAACGTTCCCCTGGGTTTTGTAAGCCATTCTCGCAAATTATTGAACCCGAGGGGGGTCTCTTGGGAGGCTCTGATTTGTAGCAAAGTCAGATGGAAGTAATGGTAACGTGGGGGCCCACTACTTGTAACTCTAGGGTCTGAAGTGAGGGTAGTCTTCTGGGGCTGATCCCTACACCCCCCGCCCTCCAACCTGTGTATTCGGGGCTAACTCTGGGCAGTTAGGGTCAAAGCTGAATTAACTTGTAGGATCCTGTTGGTATCCAAAGAGAATCAGAGAATCACTGAAATAGCCAATGATGTTTATCATCCTCTCTTTTGTGTTGCCTACAGGACTGGTAGCTTTAAACTTCCTTTCTTATGATTTCTTTCTTTAAATTTCCTTTCTTTCCTTATGATTTCTAGAGGGCAGGGTCAAGTTTAATCACCTCTTGAATGCCACAACCTCCTCATACAAGACTTTTCAAAATGTTCTCAATTAATACTTGTCTAATAAATGACTTCTGAATGGGCAAGGAAAAAATGATTCCTAGGAAAAACACAGACCAGGGAGGCTATGCTGCCATGGAGCCCATGCAGCTGAAACACCCGTGGATCCAGATATAAAGGCGGAAATGTAAGGGGTGGCTGAGGCCGTGCTGTAGGTGGACGCTGAACAGGATGGATGCTGAAGAGATGCCCCATCCTCAGTCATGTGTTTGGCCACAAACAGTGCCATCCAATAGAGATATAATGTGAGCTACATATGTAGTTGAAAATGTCTTCACACACACATTAAAAAATAAAGACAGGGGCACCTGGGTGGCTCAGTCAGTTGAACGGCTGACTTCAGCTCAGGTCATGGTCTCAAGGTTTGTGAGTTCGAGTCCCAAGTTGGGCTCTGTGCTGACAGCTCAGAGCCTGCAGCCTGCTTCAGATTCTGTGTCTCCCTCTCTTTCTGCCCCTCCCCCACTCATTCTGTCTCTGTCTCTCAAAAATAAATGTTAGAAAAATAAAATAGATAAAAACAAATTTTAGTATTTTTTACTTAATCTACTATATCCCAAACATTTGCTTTATATATATATTTTTCTCACACGAAGTCTTTCAGGTCTGATGTGCATTTTGTATTTATAACACATCTCAGTCCTGCCCAGCCACACAGCACATGCTCGAAAGCCACATGTGGCTACACAGTTGCTAGACTGCACAGCATCAATCTAGAACTCCTCTCGTCAGAAGACAACAGTTAGCTTTCAAGAAATACACAGGGTGCCTGGGTGGCTCAGTCAGTTAAGCATCCGACTTCAACGCAGGTCATGATCTCGTGGATCATGAGTTCGAGTCCTGTGTTGGGCTGTGTGCTGAAAGCTCAGAGCCTGGAGGCTGCTTCAGATTTTGTGCCTCCCTCTCTCTCTGCCCCTCCCATGATCATGCTCTGTCTCTCTCTCTCTCTCTCTCTCTCTCTCAAAAAGAAATAAACATTAAAAAAAAAGAAAGAAAGAAATGCACAAGGTGAAGGGGTCAAGGCAACAGAAAATGATGGCAGGTCACAAACTGAAAGCAATTACACCGCACTTGAGGTGGAAAAAGCTGTGCCTGGGAAGACTGTCTCCTTGTTTTTGAGCAGTTTTTGCAAAGTCAGGCTTCTGGTATATTGGTATGACTATAATGGATACTGCCTGTGATATAACGTCATTTTCTTCCGCTCACAACTTTGCCAACAAACTTATGGAAATATAAGAGGGATCAAACAGCTTGAAGTTCCTAAGCACACTTGTTCCTAAACACCCTTGAAGATAATTTTTTTTTTTAAAAAAGGATTTAAAGTGAGTTTAACTGGGGCGCCTGGGTGGCTCAGTTGGGTAAGCATCCAACTTTGGTTCAGGTCATGATCTCGTGGTTCACAAGTTCGAGCTCCACATTGGGCTCCGTGTTGACAGCTGGGAGCCTAGAGCCTGCTTCAGATTCTGTATCTCCCTCTCTCTGCCCTCTCCTACTAGCACTCAGTCTCTCTCTTTCTCTCTAAAATAAATAAAAACATATAAAAATAAATAAAGTGAGTTTAATTAACAACACCAAATTGATCCAAATAAATCATACACTAATTTAAGAGGTATTAAACACGATGAACAAGAGTTGGGGGGGGGGGAAGCAAGCCAAGTTAAAAAGGAGATGAGCCTAAAGGAAGTGATCTTGCAGACTTACACCTCCCCAAACTCCTTCCTGCTTCCCTCTGTCCTTGCTCCATAAAACCCAACAAATAGAAAGCCTGCTTTACACTAACCACATGTTATAACAGAAAGAACAGGAGATCAGAAAGCCTAGGACTGGAGCCAAGCTCTGTCCCTAGACGGTTTGGACCGAGTCCATTCCCTAACATCCACCTCCTCTTTGAAGAAGAGGGTCTGAATGGTCTTGAGTTCAGAAACCTCCTCCAGCCCTACAGCACTCATCGGGAACGTTTCAATAAACACTGACAGAGAAGAGAAACAGGAAAAAGAAGAAGAATTCACTTGTGCTTCAATGTAGCTCCTCAAGAAGGACACTTGTACCAGAGAGGACAAGTGTGAGAAGTGAAGTTCTCAGAATGTGCCAGACTTTCTGAGGGCCAACAGGGCGGGGGGGGGGGACCAAAACATTTCCTTTCTGAGGACATTTTCCTGTTCTCCCGCAAAAGAGTGTGTGTAAAGGCATAGTTAGACAGTGATTCTCCACACACGGGTCTTCTCTCCCTCTGTACCACCTCCTGCCAAAATCCAAAATGTACGAGAAGGTGGTTGAACGAACAAACAAATAATAGCCCTAAAACAAAAATCTTAGATTCAAAACTAATCACACTGATCAGGAAAAACGCTCCTATTTACTTCAACCCTGAAAACTATGAGACAGAGCTATTTTGTTTGTTTTTTGTTTTGTTTTAACTAACCAGGAGGCATACAGCAAGTGTCTCCGTGTTTGTCTAAAAGCTTACTTTTCTTTTTAAGGGAAACAGGACACACTCCTATAAACATTGCATAAGAGCTACTGGCGAGAAGATTAAGAGGTATGTGCTTTGGCCTATGCTGAAATAAATGCCTCTCTGTTCAGGAGTACACACTTATAAAATGACACTCACCAAAGAGAAAAATCCAAATGCATGGCACAAGACAAGTTATACAAATATAAATGAATTCCTTTACCATCCTAACATGCTACAGTCACATGCTATACATAAGAAAAAACTTGATCTAACTTCTTAAAAGTCAACCAGAGAAATGTCTTCATCCTTTCCTTGACTTAACACTAGAAAAGATAACTTTTTTTAAAGTTTATTTATTTATTTTGAAAGAGAGAGAGACCAGGGTGGGCAGAGAGGGAGAGAGAATCCCAAGCAGGCTCTGAGCTGTGAGCGCAGAGCCCAACATGGGGCTCAAACTCATGAACTGTGAGATCATGACCTGAGCTGAAACCAAGAGTCAGAAGCTTAACCAACCGAGCAACCCAGGCGCCTCTGGAAAAAATAACTTAAAAACAGAAAAAACCTAATTTGCATAGAACAAGTATCTAAGTCGGGGCGCCTGGGTGGCTTAGTCGGTTAAGCGTCCGACTTTCGCTTAGGTCATGATCTCGCGANAAGAACAAGTATCTAAGTATCCTAAATGCCACCACACCAGCAAGGCCACATGTGAGTGTCTGGTCTCCCTTCTTAATACTTCCTGGTTCTTCATCCTCTCTCCATTCACCAGAGCAGGGTGAGTTCCAGGGTGCCAGCCTCTATTCTCTCATCTTCTGTTCCTCTTAGCCCTCTCTTCCCTAACAACTTGATACATAGTCCTTCCGTCTACCTCCTGTCTCCTCCACCCAAGAACTTACCTGCCTTTCCCAGGGCAGAGACGGCAAACTTTGTACAACTTGCGAGGCATCGACATCAGATGCTTTGCCGTCATTCCCAACTCAACCGACTCCAAAACCGAACCCACCAACTTCTGCTGGCACCAAACCAGCTCTTGCTTCTTGTGTTCCTGCTGGATTTTCAGCCGTTCTGTTTCAAATTCCATAGTCCTCTCTGATTCTGTTATATTGTCCCCTATATGCTTTCAGCATCCAAGTCCTGGATGCTCTGTTTCTACAATGGCTTGATAATTCCCCCTTCCGCTTCTCGCGTGTCCTGGCACTGCTTTGGTGCAGACCCTTACTCCCTCTCTTCTGGCACATTTTACGGAATATCATACCCTCTCCAGCCGCTCCCCGCCCCGCACTCACCAAACCCAATTTATTCTACACTCTCTTTCACATTAACCTACTGAAACACAGCCTCAACCGTGCCGGTGCTCTGTTCAAAACAGGCAGTAGAGAGACCCTGAAGGCATCAAGGCCTTCCAAGATGTGTTACCCAAGACTCCCTCCCCTTCATGAACTGTTGGCCTGACTCTGTGCCTTATCACTATCTGAACACAGTGGATATTCTTTTCTCCATCTCTTGGCACATCCATCTATAATCAAATGACCAAATATATGTGGGGTTTTAATAAAAAGGTCTTGGGCATTTTTCACTAAGTATATATCTAAGTATTTAATGTTTTTGACGCTACTATAAATTATTAGATTTCTGTTAAATTTTATTTTCTAATTGTCCATTGCTACGATAGAAAAACACAGTTTGTATTTTGACCTTTTTCCTGCCACCTTGCAATTTTTAAGTTCTAGGAGCTTGTTTGGAAGTTTCTTAATGTTTTCCAAGTATGTGACCGTACTGCCTATAAATAAAGATGCTTTTGCTTCCTTTTCTCCAATCCTAGTATCTTTTATTTCTTTTTCTTGCCTTATTACACTGGCTAGGACCTCTAATCAATGCTAAATAGAAGTGACTACGGCAGTATCTTTGCCTTATTCCCTATCTTAGGTGGAAAGCGGTGACTCTTTCACCACTAAGTATGATGACAGCTGCGTATTTTAATGGATGCTATTTACCACATTAAGGGGGATTCTGTGTACCTCCAGTTTGCTTCAAGTTTGTACATAAGTGTTGAATTTTGTCAAATGCTCTTTTTCTGCATCTACTGAGATGATCACATCATTTCTTTTTTATTCTGTTCATATGGTGATTACACTTATTTTTTCATAATAATAGACCAAAAAACTTTTAAGCTTATTTATTTTTAAAGAGAGAGCGCAAGTGGCAGAGAGGCAGAAAAAGGGAGAGAGAGAGAATCCCAGGCAGGCTTTGTACTATCAGTGCAGGGCCCAATGCAGGGCTTGAACCCACAAACCATGGGATCATGACTTGAGCTAAAGTCTGATACCCAACTGACTGAGCCACCCACGCTTCCCTAGACTTTTTTTTTTTTTTTAAAGCAGTTTTAGGAGTACAAAAAACTGAGTAGATAGTGCAGAGTGCTCACATACTCCCTCTGCTTGGTTAAACCCAAATTGGTTTTGCCTATTAATAACTGGATTAGTGTGTTACACTTGTTATCACTGATGAACCAATAATTGATACATTATTAAGTAACCTCCATAGTTTACATTTGGGTTTACTCTTTGGAGGTATACAGTTCTATGAGTTTTGATAAATGCATAATGTCATATATGCACCATTATAGTAGTATACAAAACGGTTTCACTGCTCTAAAATCCTGTGCCTCACCTATTCATCCCTTTCTCCTCCTGCTCCCCCTGGCAACCACTCATTTTTTTTTTCTCTTTGAAGGTAACCAAGTTTTCCTTGAACTTTAATTTGGATTTTAAGTGAATCTGGCATATTATAAGTACTGACTTAAAGATATCTACTACTAATAGTGACTATGGAAATAGTATTCTAAGAGTATAAAGAAAATGATACCTTTCCAGTATAACAGTTGCGTAGGAATAGTGCTTACTCAACCAAATATTCAAAATGACAGTCTCTGTCTTCTCCTAATCAGCACTGCTATTGTCCAACATTTCTTAGTAAAATGCACAAAATCCGTACACAATAGAAGCAGTGCATGTTGCCAATGGATGATTATCATTATTCACCATCATCATATCATTAGACGAAATTTCAACAACTGCCCAAAACAGACAACACACAGAAAACAAACAAACAAGCACTCCTTAAAACACAAATTAATGACAAGAGAAGCCATGTTGCTGGTGAGCTTAGCAAGATCTAATGCACCCTCTGAGGTCAAGTCAGAAAGAAGCACCACGATGACAGAGCAGCCAGGCATTTGGATCTTCTTGAGAACGGAATCAGGGCAGACAGTGTTCTCCAGCAAAGCGTTCTGTCCAATGAAGAAGAGTAAAAATGTAGCTGGACTCAAACCTTCTTTTCTGCTCAACTAGTGAGTGTCATTCTGCTCCAGTAGATCTTTCTTTCCTTTCCTCATTCGGTCAACAGTCAATGTAGCTGCCACGTGCTATGGGTACTGTCTCAGGTACACCACAAATTTTTGTAATGTCTGCAGGTTTCTCTTTTCCAGAATGTCATGTAGCTGGACTCCTACAGTATGTGGCCTTTTCAGATTGGCATCTTTCACTTAGCAGTATGCAGCTAAAGTTCCTTCATGTTTTCCCAGGCTTGCACTATATGGATATCCACAGTGTGTTTATCCCTTTACTTACTGAAGAACATCCTGGTTGCTTCCAGTTTTTGGCAGTTCTAAATGAAGCTGCTGTAAACATTTACGTGTAGTTTTTGTATGGACAAACATTTTCAGCTCATTTGAGTAAACCCCTAGAAACAGGATTACACAGCTACATGATAAGAATAGTTTAGCATTGTAAGAAACCTCTACACTGTCTTCCAAAGTGGCTATATCACTTTTCATTCTCCCTAGCAATGAATGGCAGTTCCTAGGGCTCCACTTCTTCATCAGCTTTGGAATTGTCAGATCTCTGGATTTTAGTTCTTCTAATAGGTATGCAGTGGCATCTCATTGTTGTTGTGATGTTCAATTCCCTAATGACATATGATGTGAAGCATTTTCAGGTCCCTGTTTGCCATCTGTATATCTTCTTTGGTGAGGTGCCTGTTTAGGTCATTTGCCCTTCTTTTAATTGGGTAGTTTATTTTCTTATTGTTGAATTTTAGGAGTTTTTTTTTTTTTTTATATTTTGGATAAGAGACCTTTAGCAGATGTGTTTTGCAAATATTTTCTCCTAGTCTGTGGCTTCCTCTTCATTCTCTTCAGAGTGCTGTTAGAGAATTGTGTGCTTTTAACGACGTCCCAGTAATCAATTTAATTTTATAGGTCACACTTTTGGTGTTGCACCTAAAAGGTCATCAGCAACCCCCAAGATCTCTTAGACTTCTTCTATGTTGTCTTCCAGAAGTTCTACAGTTTTGCATTTTATATTTATATATTTATATCTATGATCCAATTTATATGAAAGGTATAAAGTCTGTATCTAAATTCATTTCTTTGCATACTGATGTTCAGTTGTCCCAGCACCATTTCTTTCATATTTCATTTTTGGTATTTTCTACTAACCTGTCTTCTAATTACTGAATTCTCTCTTCAGCTGGATCAAGTATGCAGCTAAACCCTAACACTAAATTCTTAATTTTGGTTTTGGGTTTGTCAGGGTGAGCATTTCTGCTGGATTATTTTCCAAATCTGTTTTGCCACTTTTTATGGTTTCTAAACCTCTCCAACATTTTAAAATCTTATCTTTTATCTGTTTAAATATAATAAGCATAGTTATTTTAAAGTTCATGCTTAACAATTTGAACACTGAAGCATCTGTGGGTCTATTTCTATATTTTATTATTTCTGCTATCTCCTATTCATGTTGGCTTATCGTGTAATGCATCTTATTGTCTTTGATGGTGTGCAGACACTCTATTTTTAAAATGGTCTATGGAATCTTTAGCGATTTGGGATTATATCTGCTTCTGCCAGGTGCCTATAAGAACCTCCATTCTAGGACCTCTTTGACCCAATCTTAGTGCTTGAGATTTCCTGGACCACACAAATAACTTGTAACCACACAGGAATCCATGTGAAGACTGGTTTATTTTTATTTCATCTTTATACCCCAGCCAAGGCTGGGTCTCAATCCACTCTGCCAATCCAAAGTATAAAGAGTTTTTACCAAGGACTCCACCTCTGGCAAACTCTGAGCTCTAATAGTGTTGTCCTCCCCGGTTCCCCAGACCCCACGAGGCTGTCAGAAACACTACTTTGCCTTTAAACTGCTCTGTTGGAATGGTGTACACTCAAACACCAGGTTCACTTCTCTAAATTTCCACCTCCTCTTGGAGCTTGGTTTGGCAATTCTTCACTAACATGGTATTTCTCCAGTGCCTTCAAGCACAGGTTATTAATATTAAGTCCAGTCCTAGCTATCCTCAGATCTGCAGAAGTCAGATAGGACCCTTCATCCTAGGACTTCCACAAATATTTTGTCTCTTGTGGCCTTTAACACAATTGACGTTATATTAAATTGTGCCTATGTTATCCCACCCCCATTAGAATGTTAGGATCGGGTCTGATTCATGAAGCATTTTGTCCCCTGCCCAGAACAATTATTTGTTAAATTGAATCAACCAGTCTTTTAAGATTTTGCTAACTCAGCATGTCAAATATCTCACTGTTTCAAATCAATAAAATTTCATGTTTACATAATCATCATTAAAAACACCTTTCCCATTCCAACTTGCTTTCAATATTTCAGTTTCTGCAAGAAAAAACCTTACTTATTTTAACGTCTTTTTTAAAAATAATGACTCTACTGTATCACTTATTTGATTCCAAGATGATCTTTATAATTCTCAGATGTGTCTTACGGCATGCATATATATATATATTTCACTGTGGTGACTTGATATCGATTTTATTTTGAAATTTTCATGATACTTCTTAGTTACTATCAATAGAATACCTAGGAAAACCACTAAGCTCTATATCCTGAATAGAAAGTAACCTAGAAAATTTTTAGGTATAAAGAAATTAGTGATTTTTTGTAAATGTGTTTTTGTGTCTCTTTCTAATTCCAGTGCTTCTCCTTCAGTAAAGAGCCATGTGTAGAATCACTCAGGATTTCACTGCCTTTTTCTGGGGGGGGGAAAGAATGAAATGTATCACAAGGATGGCAGTCTGTTCTTAAACCTCTGGGAAGAAGAGCAAGGGGAGGAAGAGGAGTGCTTAAGTCACTCGCCTCTTTCTGAGTAGCAAAGACACTTCTTTGACTGCAGCTTTTAGGGACTATGTCTCCCTCAACAATATAGGGAGGTATAATAATATAATAAAGGGAGAACCTTCTAATTCCCCAGATTTGGCCCAGATGCCAGTGATTACCTTCCTATAACATCATATATTTCCTCTTTCTTAAAAAATCTCATACTTTTGTTAGATATATACCTTTGCCAGAGTTAAAACTCCTGAGTGCCAAGGACAATTCCTAGATCTCCTTCAATAAACATAAAGGGTAACATTTTGCGGAGTGTCCATTACTCTAAAAGCTAAGTTAGACTTTCCTTCACAGCCCTAGAGGCAAGTAAGCCCAATCTATTCTGAATCCCTTGCCCTCCCCCAGCACATCTTAGATTCTGACCATGCAATGTGTGTTGGGTGTGCAGCCTGTCTCAATTCCATCTCAGAAACCAAAGCTATAACCAGCCTTATTGGTAAGGGACTGGTTGAATTTCTCCTTCCTTTTGGTACTAAGTGTCCCTTGACACCCAATAAAATACTCACCAGTAACAAAATCAGTCTTCAATTATTCAGGAGTTGATCATTCAGATCCTGTCTTTCTCATATTCTTTTTCCCCACCTACTCTCTCTCAACTTGTGGGTTGCTCACTGGTAAATACACCACACCACTGGAGGCTGGCCAGAGCAAGGAGAAGAATTACAGTCCTGGACTTTGTGAGGCATTAGAAACTCCAATGGAGGACCTGGAGTTGGTGGATGGCTTAACGCTATCTGAAAGTCTGGAGAATTTTCTTGATGCTATCAACTACTCTTGACAGGACACAAAAAAGATCATCTGTTCTGTCAATAATCATTCTAGGCTTACCGGTCCTGTCCTTCCATGTTCTAGGTGGGGATTCTCCACAGTACCATCTTCAGCACTTACTCAGCGTGTGAACTAAGACACGGTTTCATCTCTGAGCCTCATTTCATCATTGACAAAACAGAAACAGTAAGCAGACAGGTTTGCTCTAAGGACCAGAGCATTAATTCCAAGAATGACATAATGTAAAAAAACTGCTTTGTAAATGCAAAGGAGCATTCTAATTTCATAGCATTACTGACATTAATTGTTTTTTCAGGGTTTAAGTAGGGCATTCTAATTTTATAGCATTACCGACATTAATTGTTTTTTCATGGTTTAAGTTTTAATGAGAATGTCAATTTTTCTTCTTAATGGGAGAGGTGTTTCACATGGGTTACTGTGTTGGATGAAGTCCTGGATATTTACACACTTAGTATGAGTGCCAAATTCCATTTCAGTGCTTACCTTGGGAGGTTTCCTTAATGATGGAAACAAAAAAATTTCAGCGGCAGAAGTGGAAAGGGTTGTCAACACAGCAGCCACGTCAGAGGAAAGCAATGAAAGAGAAAAAACATAAGGGAAACTCAGCATCTTGGTAACATGATCTGAAAGATACTCTATAAAGATGAGAAGCCAAATTCACTTTGCTGCCTTAAGTGATACACTATTACATTTGCACAAAAATATATTATAGGCATAATGGGTTTCTTTCCTGGTTTACAGAGAATGGATTCAGTGACTCAGAGGTATTTTTAATGATTCTAAGTAATGCCAACAGAAGAGCATCCAGATAAAGAAAGCATGTACAATCATATTGTACATGGTCCAATACTTTTAAACTAATTTTCACATTTAAGTTTTCTTAAATTAGTATTAAAATATATGTATTTTTCCTTTGATAAATATTCTAATTTACATGGGATTCCCCCCCCCCATTTAAAAGCCATAGTTCTCAACAATTTACACATATTTCATCACTGAAGAGAAACTGAAGAGCAAGTTACAGCCTTCTCCCATAACCAGCCACGCGAGCACATTTTTCCATGTTAATATCCCCCAAAATGACTGGAATTGCCACCTGGAGAAAACTCCGAAAAGCAAACCATTTTCAAAGTAAGAAACCAGTGGGCTGACTTGCCTTGTAAATATTTTCCATGTATACAAAATTGAAAAGCTGAACTATGATTTTTCTGAAATGTGAGCCTCTGATAGTTCTCAGCCTTCCTGACGTGGGTGTTTGTAATCAGCCTCCAGTATCATCAATTCATAAACTATAAAACTATTGTTGAGCAGAAATGGGAGAGATTTCCCCATGGCTTTGTTCCTTCTTCACAAGGAATAAAGCCTGGAGGATAAGAAAATGGATTTTCCAGGGCACAGGGCATGGACAGCAAAAGGTACAGGCAAAAACAGCACGGTGACCTTTCTCCAGCATTGGGCCCTGCACTCTTCACAGAGCTCTGAGGGCCCCAAATAAAACCCAGAGCTCAGCGGCAAGGAAAGAATGTCCATGCATTCCAAAATCAGGTGGACAGTCCAAAGTTTTAAACATAGGGAAAGAAAACTGAGACATTCCATAAAGATGAATCTTCTTGAAATTGTATGACTGAGCTCAAAGGATCCTTTAGGTTATTACCTCAGACAGGCACAGTGGGGATGTGATTTTTTATCTTCAGGTTATAGAGGGGATCCTGTCTAGAAAAACTCATATTTCTGGCTGCCATCAAGTAAGTGTCAACATTCTATCCACCCTTTCAAACAGGATAAATATTTATGGATGTTATACTAGAAATGCATGTGTGCTTTTAATCTCAGAAAGCCATGGATCTTTACTCTGTGCATCAACTTTAAGGTTTCTGCCAAGAAAGTTTCCTTAAGTGGAACACCGCTCTGGAAGGCATCTGCTCTGAACAGGTACAACAATCATGAAAGCAGCATGCACAGTACTTTTGACTAAACCTTCTCTTATGTTGCTTGCCTTACTTTTTAAAAGCCATTTAAATCGCTGCTTTAGTTAACAAAGGACAGACAAGTCACTTGGGTTATAATAAGGCAATCATACAAAACAGCACGGACCAAGTTAATAAAATAAACATTTTATGGGAAGGCTACGATGAGCCAAGCAATCTAATGGAGGTGGAATGTGCTAACAGGAATTCCAGGGATCCCTCCAGAGTTTGTGTGTGCTTCTTTGATGCCTCAACTGTATAATAATCATCACCAGCAGCAAAGTACCAGTGTGGTTCACAGCCAGTAGTCTATTCACCTACTGAGCTAACAATAAAGCTATCCTATATTCATTGGCAAGCCAATATGGTTTGCCTTATTCTTATTAGGAAACCAATCTTATTTCAGCATTATAAGTATTTTAAAATATAGATGACTTTCCCGTACAAAGACAGCACATCATACAGGAATGACAACATGATTCTGCCACATTTTTCCGCTCTGCAGGATTGCTTAAGAATAAATGAGGGGTGCCAGGGTGGCTGAGTTACTTGGGCGGCTGAATTCGGCTCAAGTCATGATCTCACGGCTTCTGGGTTCGAGCCCCGCGTCAGGCTCTGTGCCGACAGCTCAGCGCCTGGAGTCTGTTTTGGATTCTGTGTCTCCCTGTCTCTCTGCCCCTCCCCTTGCTCATACTCTATCTCTCTCTCTCAAAAAAAAAAAAAAAAACAACACACTAAAAATTTTTAAAAAAAGAATAAATGGAGACTGAGGAGCATGGGGAAAAGGGAAGTCACTAAACGGACACGCTGCTACCCAAATTTACTCATTGTTTAATTTAGAACAAAGATCCTTACTCAAGAAGGAAAAGTATGTCACTTAGTGTACCAAAACTGTACTTCATTAATTGGTAAACCTTCCTTGAGATGTGAATTAAGAGATAAGCAACCAAGTCATCCTAATTCAGCATTTACTACCAACATTTACTACCCCAATCCCCAGAGGCTACATGACATTTTCTGATAGTTGTGGAGAAAAAGTTTTCCATTATGAGTAATACTTACACCACAACCAAATATAGTATGCTATCCTTTGAAAAGAACTAATACGACATTACAATGTAAAGATACTAGTCTTCACACAAATATATGAAAGAGGATGAATAATATAAACCCTCTATCAGAAACATATCTTTTTCTAATTATGGTCTTTGTTGATCGTTATCAATAAAGTCTTATCGGCAAAGAGTTTCATCTGACTCTCCATCACATCCAGACCATCGTGGATACCAGCATGGCTCAAAAAGAGGCAACGTCCTTAGCCAAGCAAACATTCAATCAGCTACAAGAATACCCCTTCACACAGACCTCACTGACCGACAGACACAGGCTTGGTTGCTGACTCATCAGAAAACGGAGCATGCCACTGACACTTAGGTAAAGGCATGTGTGCTCCTGACCACTCTCACTGCCCAACTTCTCATTCATTTTTATTTTTTATTTTATTTTTTATTTTTTTTTTTCTCGGCGATAGAGAGAGAGACAGCATGAGCAGGGGAGGGTCAGAGAGAGAGGGAGATACAGACTCTGAAATAGGCTTCAGGCTCTGAGCTGGCAGTCAGCACAGAGCCCAATACGGGGCCCGAACCCACGAACCGTGAGATCATGACCTAAGCGAGTCGGACGCTTAACGGACTAAGCCACCCAGGTGCCCCAATTTTTAAAAACTCCTTGTTTTTGGTCATGTGATCCTCTGTAAGTTATCATGAGACTTTCTGTGTATATATTCCAAAGAAATAAACTGAACATAATCTGACATTTTAGAAGCCAATAAGGTTGTGTTTCTAGATCCCAGGATTTGGAGAGAAAATAAGGAGGTGCATGCTGGCTGGCACTTAATATACTCTCAATAAATGTTGGTCATTATGTTTACTGCCTCTGTGTGCCAGGTTACCTAAGGATCATATCCAGAACGTTAGGAGTGAAATAAAATAGAATGAAGGGGTTGGACTAGAATGTTTCCAATCCCTTCCTATGCAGAAACTGTTTCACAGTAATATATAATGTTAGAAACCCTGGTGGGAATTATTTGACCCATTTCATAATTTTGTATGGTCCATAAAAAAGAAAGGGTTTATTAAATCAACTGTACTATTTTCAATTAGTGAATCATATCAAAATTTTCCCTAACATTTATTGTATGTTAAAATAAATTGACTGCTCCCCATTTTCCAAAAAAGAAAGAAAGAAGAAAGAAACTAAGGAGGTACAGTTCTACATGGATAGCAGGGCTACTTTACAGAACACCAAAGCTGCCTTTCTCTCTCAGGATAAGCAGGTCAGTGGATCTCTTCAAGGTCACCCACATCAGGTATATGACAATTCCTGTCATTTCCATGTCTTTATCCACTTCTGTCTTCCCAGTCTGCCTGATTAGATTTCCCCACTCTCCAAGACACAGCTCAAAGCTCAGTTCAACTATGTCAAGTCCTCAACCGTTGTGTGAGACTACCTTGGCCTTTACCACCTCAGATATGATACCCCAAGGATCTCCATGGTGAACAAAACAGCTCAGCACTTACTGGCATACATAAAGTCCTGTAGCCTTCAGTAATTTTGTCTCTCTTTAAATCTCACATATCCTTAAAATTTAAACTCCCTGAAAGCAGAGGTCACGCCACATGCTACTTTCATGACCTTAACCCTCAATCCTACATATTTATGCAGAAATGAAGACACGATAAGAACTCAGAACTAATTTTTTACATTAGTGAGTCAGACATAATCCAGATGTGAAGATTTTCTTCAATCACCCACCATAGTCTCAAAATGTGGGGGTAAAGACTGCTCACATTTAACAGGAGGGAGGACTTCAGAGATTCTTAGAAAATGTAGACTCTTTTGAATAACTTATTTAAAAAAATAGCTATTTCTCTAGACCAGCATTTCATACAGAGAAGTTCAAATCTGACATTAACAAGGGTCAAACCCTCAAAAGCTTCAGAGGTCAATTACGTTCAGAAAGGCAATTTGTTGGGGGGCAAGATGGATGAGAAGTAAGGAGCTCCGTACTTGCACTCACGCCCATACATCACACGGAAAAGATCTGAAGCCATTGGAAACCTTACAAAACCTGAGAGATTGGGAGAAAAAGGATGCAGAATCCACTGAGAGAGCCTTCTAACGGCTACCTCAAGAAACNAAGATTAGGTGGACCTGTACTGGGCCAGGTGTTGAGACAGGAATTGGTAGTTAATTTGGTAGGTAGTCCCGACACAGGAAATTTAATAAACAAGTGAAATGAAGAAAGCACTATAAACAGTATATTACAACAATAGCCCTAGATAGCTGTTGTTCCTTCCTCAGACCTCACATTTATGGGACAAGGAGTCTTTGTCCATCCTTTTCCCCCACCAACTACAGTTAGCTGCTCGGAAGTTAGATGGCCGAAGGCCCCGGTGTGCATGAGCCGTGGCTCCAGTCAGTGCTCCAGCAGACATGAAGGGTCACTGTCTTCTCCTGAAACAGAGATCTCTCTTTTCTGTGTATTTCATTGACTGAATGCCAGAAATTGCCACAACCTATAGCTGAAGATACACTGCTACATGACATCTGACTCCTGGAGATTAGTCCAAGGACATGTACCTTATGAAGCCCCTGATCACTTCCACTGTCACGTGGAGAACAAAACACTGAGTCACCTAAGTCGTCCAAGTACTCTGTTAACCTTATTTATTGAGCACTAATTCCTACACTGCAAACTGCAGGTGCTCTCTGAGGGACGTCTCAGGGAACCTCTGACCTCAAGGTTAACACCTTGTGAGAAGGGCAGATACATACACGAATAACTGACACTAACAGACTGTGACTGTCACAGCACAGATGGAAACAAAGCTATATTCGGACAACAACTATTGTACACCCACCGTGTGCTACTTTGTTGTGGTACAAAGATAAATTAGGGGCGCTTGAGTGTCCGACTTCGGCTCAGGTCATAATCTCACGGTTCGTGGGTTCAAGCCCCATGTCGGGCTCTGTGCTGACAGCTCAGAGCCTGGAGCCTGCTTCAGAGTCTGTGTCTCCCTCTCTCTCTGACCCTCCCCTGCTCACACTCTGTCTGTGTCTCCCTCTCTCAAAAATAAATAACAGTAAATACATTTTTTAAGTAAATAAAAAATATATTAGCTATGTTGTCTTTCAAACAATAAACGGAACTTACAGACACAGATCGCGATACAATGTGATATGCACAGTAACAGCCTCAAAGAGGGTGAGAGCCGTTGAAAAAGAGGGGAAGGTTCTCAGAAGAGAAAACCCTGCGGACAATTTAGAAGGCTAAACAGAGTCACCCACCTCACAAGGCAAAGAAATGGCATCCCAATAGGGGGAACTGTCAGTTCCAAAGGATCAGAGCACACAGCCCACTTGAAGACCAGAGATCATAGGATAGCTCTGTTCCCAAGCTGAGCAGCTTAGGCCATAGAAACAGACGCTCGGACAAAGAATGACACGCAATTGGAGTTTTGTCAAACAGGTGTTTATATAGGTTCCTCTGCAGCCAGGATATACTGACCACAGTTTGAAAAGAGGCTTATATGCCTCTGTACCAACAAGTTAATATATCCATGTATTTAAAACATAACAAGCACTCTATGAATTATAAAAGGGGCTACATATGCATTTTGAAGAGCCTTTGAAATCTATCACAAGGAGAATGTAAATGTCAAAAACATTAAATTCCATGGCAACAGCTGGTCTGAAAACATTAATAAAGAGTTAGCAGATTGACTATAAAGTCCACAGGAAGCTACGGCAAAATTTTCTGAACATGCAAAGAAATCGATTCATTCAAAGGAAGTGTTACCAATCAGAGCAGGCTTTAATTTTTTAAGTTTATGTATTTATTTTGAGAGAGAGAGAGAGAGACAGAGAGAGAGAGAAAGTAGGGAAGGGGCACAGAGAGGGAGAGAGAGAATCCNAAAAAATTAAAAAAAAAAAAACAACTAACGAACTGCGAGATCCTAAATTGAGCCGAAGTCTGATGCTCAACCAACTGAGCCACCCAGGTGCCACCTCCCTACAATTTCTATAAGAACTATAATAGGGTAGTGGTAAGGGTCACAATTTGGAGACAGACAACTCTAGCTCTGCCACCATTTGGCTATATTGACCTGGGGCAAGTTTATTCAACCCCTCTGAGCCTCAGTTTCTGTATCTGTAAAATGAGGAAGGACTCTTTCAGGACCAGGGAAGGATGACATGTGACGGCAAGGCTAATATTATACACCATTAGTGCACAGTTATCGCTCAATAACTGTTAGATGCAAGTGCTGCTGTTACAACCAACAGCCCTTCTGGATGATACATGCAACATATCCACATAACTCAAAACTCAGTTTCATCTGGGAAAAGTTACTGAGGCCTGATGAATGACAGCACTTTGTGTGTGTGTGTGTGTGTGTGTGTGTGTGTGTGTGATAGAGACTATTTATGATGTTAAAAATACACATTTACGGCGCCTGGGTGGCTCAGTAAGTTAAGCATCTGACTTCGGCTCAGGTCATGAGCTCGCAGTCCATGGGTTAAAGTCCTGCATCAGGCTCTGTGCTGACAGCTCAGAGCCTGGAGCCTGCTTCCCATTCTGCGTCTCCCTCCCTCTCTGCCCCTCCCCCACTCACACTCTGTCTCTCTCAAAAATGAACATTAAAAAGTTTCTTAATTAAAAACATATAAAAACCTTTTTTTTAAAAAATATGCTCTTCAAACAGGGAGAACAGAACGTTGATAACTGTTAGAGCACAGCTAACTGATACATGGATGGTCATTATGCTCTTTTTAAAAAGTTCGAGATGCTCAAAATGTTTTCAATGTTCAGAAATCCGTTTCAGAGAAAAAAGAATACTCGAACATTAAACTGAATACAAAATGTTTGGAGTCCTAAACATCCTTTCTGAGGAGAAGAGAATGACGGTGAGGGTTGTAAGCAATGGGGACCACTGGGCACTATCATCAGAGCTGCCAGCTCAGGGGGAGGGGAGGGCCCCGGCTCTGCAAGGTGCCCCGCCCTTTTGTTGACACCAAAACCCTCCAGGGATGCACACTATCGATGCCTCACTGATTTCTGCCTAGGAGGGCACTTCTGAAACAGGATTGTATCCCCTAAGGAAAAAGAAAAAAAAGGTGATTAAAAAAAACCAACTGTATAATAAAGGAAGAGAAAAGAATAGAAAGAAAAAAAACCTTTGGAGATAATTAGGCAAACATGTATAAAGTTGAACACCTTTATAAGCACTAAACTGTATTAATTTTTCTAGAAGAGAGTCAAGAGAGGGGGCGCCTGGGTGGCTCAGTCGGTTAAGCGTCCGACTTCGGCTCAGGTCATGATCTCGTGGTTCGTGGGTTCGAGCCCCGCATCGGGCTCTGTGCTGACAGCTCAGAGCCTGGAGCCTGTTTCAGATTCTGTGTCTCCCTCTCTCTCGGACCCTCCCCTGCTCACGCTGTCCTCTCTCTCTCTCTCTCTCTCTCTCTCTCGGAAATAAATAAAACATTTAAAAATAAAAAGAAAGAAAAGAGTCAAGAGCAGGTGCGTAAGTACAAACACTGGGGCACACCTCATCGAGCTGATCACACCAGACGTCTATCCCAGCACTGCTGTCCTGAATGACAGGGTGAAGAAAACTCCCAACAGCTGGCCAAGTGGCCACAGGAATAATGAGGCGAGTTTTTAAAAGAGTCTTTATTAAAAAATGACCTCGTATTTTGAAACGTGTCATTTGTTTTCTCAGTCTAATATGCTGTGGTTATTCACCGGGCCACTTGCTGAAGGATCTGGAAGTGCTACTTAAGGACTGGAAACGCTGGCAATAAAAGGAAGNGCTCCGCACAAGAAACAGAACCTAGGCAGCAGACGAAGTGGGTTCCCTTTCCTACCCGGCACCTTGAATTTTAAGGCAAGTACCAAAGAGAAGAATCGCATTACCAATGTACGATGTGCCCTAGAGGCCAGGATGAATATTTACAGTTCACTACTAAAGTCCACTGAAATAATAACAAGACACGGTGATTTTTAAAAAATGACAACAAAAGCTGCCATTCTGTTAGTCACTGTCAAAACATTTTCTGCAATAGAGGGGTATCAACTTTATAATAGAAGCAAAAAACTTCTGAAATAAAGTAACAGCAAAACCTTACAATTAACACTGGAGGTTTCCTGATCAATCTGAGTTTTATAATTAATGCATTATTCTAAAACTCTGATGACTGCAAAAAATGTCTCAGGGTTGTTAAGAGTGGAGTGCTGCACAAGTACAATAAGATTCTAATTTATTTTATTATTTTTAATATTAATTTATTTTTAAGAGAGAGAGAAAGACAGAGAAAGAAAGAGCACGGTAAAGGCAAAGAGAGAGAGAGGGAAACAGAATCCCAAGCAGGCTCTGAACTGTCAGCACAGAGGCCAATGCAGGGCTTGAACCCATGAGCTGTGAGATCGTGACCTAAGCTGAAATCAAGAGTCAGATGCTTAGCCAACTGAGTCACCCAGGTGCCCCCAAAATTCTAATTTCTTAAATCATTATTTTCTTTCTGCACAATTGCGTACTATCTGTTTGCCACCAGCAAGATGCGAGTTTTAACGATATAGACTACTACCCTTTCCACTCACTAAGCTGGAAGACATGCAATGGGGACCTGTTATGATCAGAACTGACTGAACCTCCTGGGTGTGCATCACATGGCTTACAAATAATTTGTGTCCAATGGAGTCTCGTGAAAGGACTCAACCAACCAACCTGTGGGTTACCAACCTCTCCCAATACCAGGTTCTTCTCTGTTAGAACACTAGTAACTGTAAATATTCTTCTAATACAAATGTTGTTGGCTAAAAATGCTTTTTAAATAAACAAAATTAAAATTATTCAGGTCGAGTCTAAAATCTAAAACCCCTAACTTCAGAGGAGGGGAGAGGGGTTGAGTTAATAACCAATGGCCAGTGCTTTGATCAATCCTGCCTTCATCAATCATAACAAACCTTCATAAACATCCTAACAGGTGGGGTTTAGAGAGCGTCCAGGTTGCTGACCAGGAGGTGCTGGGCGGTTGGCACACTCAGAGCAGACGTGGAAAGCTGTGCGCCCTTCCCACGTACCCTGCCTCAGGCATCCCTTCCATCTGGCTGTTTGAGTTGTATTAGAATAATAACAATAAACCGACAACCTAGGAAACAGACCATCTTCCCAAGTTCTGTGAGCTGCTGTAGCAAATTATCAAAGCTGAGGAAGGTGGGAGCCTGTGTCAGTTAGAAGCGGGGATGGAGGAAGAGGGTGGCCCTGTGGGACAGGGTCCCTAACCTGTGGGATCTGACAATGACTCTAGGTAGACAGGTGTCAGAACTGAATTGAATTGTAGGACAGCCAGTCCCTGCCCACAGGGAACCGGAGAACTGGGTGGTGTGAGAAAATGCATGCACAGTTGGTGGCCAGAAGTACTGAGAATAGAGTAGCAAACACAAATGGTTATTCCTGGACAAACCTGGAAATATCTCCCAGCCCCGTTCTCCTCACAGTACAGTCTGAGGCTCACTGGCAGTCAGTGAACTGTTTGCTACCAATCCTGAAGGAGTGAAGAATCTCTTCCAAGATACCAGCCACTCCTACCCTCCTTTAGAGATAAAATGCCACAATGCCATCCCTCCTCTGACATTTACAAATGTATGTGTTCTTGATGGATTGGAATTGAAACGGAAAAAGAAATGATCCTTTGGGTTTGTTTGTTTTTTAATGTCACCCAGAAGCCAAGTAGAGTTTCAGAGTAAAGTTTCATTTCTACATAATCAACTGGTTAATTAAAAAAAAAAAAAAAAAAGATCACAGGGGCACCTGGGTGGCTCAGTCGGTGAAGTGTCCATCCGACTCTTGATTTTGGATCAGGTCATGATCTCACAGTTCATGAGACTGGGCCCCATGCTGGGCTCTGTGCTGACAGCGTGGAGCCTGCTTGAGATTCTCTCTCTCCCCCGGCCCCCCCAACCTCCCCTGCCTCTCTCCCATTCAAGCTCTCTTGTTCTCACTCTCTCTCTCAAAAATAAATTAAACATTTTTTAAAAAAGATTACAGTAAAATGCAAAACTTGAGGTTAAATCACAAGGGTATCCACAGTAGCTATTAATCCAATATAATGATGCTCGTGTGTATATCTCCAAAATTAAAATGGGTGCACGAAGTAATGACAGTTGTACAAGTTATAGGACATAACTCATAGAATCACGATCATCAGTAACAGCTTCCTTGCCTTTTTTTCCCTAATACTGTCAAGGAAAGTCACACCTGAGTCGTTCCTCCTGACTAACAAGATGTGGCCAACTACAGGTGTGGGCCCCAGCCTCCAGCAAAGCCACAGGCTTGGCTCTCTCTGGAGCATTCTCTAGGCCCCTTCAGAGAGCTCCTGTCCCTCCTCACCATAGCTGCAATTCCCAGCAGGAGAAAGCTGCAGGCAGTCATACTCGCTTAACCAAAACAAAACTGAGTAGAGAAAACACGGCTCTTTTGCAATTTTCTTGCTGTGTCTTCAAAAGTATCACGCAGCTAGGCTTTTGGAAAAATGCACCGCAAAGCACCGATTCTTGACTTAAAATCAAGAATTAAGCTCCTCTGTGAGGCCGTGCTCAGGCTAATTCTCAGTCTATCTGCTACTACTAGACTTGACCCCAATCAATATGCGGTATGGAAGAAACAAACATTTAACTATCTTGTTTACTCTTATATCCAAGATTAAGTCTCCATGTACGGGAGGCTGTAGGTACCTCGACCCCACATGCTTATGACAGCATGCTTATGATTGTTTAAATTTTCTGCATAAGGGAGTCAGAACCAAGCCTCGTATTACATGCAACAGCTTCACAAAAGCAAGGCTATTAGCTGAATAAGCCTACTGAGACAGACAACAGCCTGTTAAGAGTCCAGTCCAGTGTGGTGGTGAACAGCCAGGAGGGAGGAAGCAAGGGGTCCCCTTCTTTGTCTCTACCACTTCCTACTGATGTGACCTTGAACATGAGGGTAAAACGAATGAATATACGTGAAGCCCTTAAGGATATCAGGATTACACAGGTGATTCACAAATCTCCCACCTTCAGCCACTTATTTTACCTATGATCTTTCCACCTGCCAGAGAAACAGCTGTCATTGCTGACTACAGATGCTGGTGGGCCCGGGGAGCCTGAAGGACCCTCCACCTTGAGGGCTGTGAGACGGAGACACACCTGACTCAGCAGCCCACATACACTGTAAGACTGCTGTGCGGGATCATTTAATTTCAAAGTCACACTGAGTCAAGGCATGAAGACAGGAAGATTGCAATTCCAATAACTCCCATCTCTGATACAAAAGAGATTTAGGAGGCATCATGCCTAGCAGGCGGCATCCCTCATCCCTGTCCACAATACAGATGTGGATGTCACATATGAGCCCCTGGCCAAAAAAAAAAAAAAAAAAAAAAAAGTGTCTGTGACAAAAGCCACACCACTGGTGAGCGTTCATGGCAATGTTATTCTTTATATTACGAAGTGTGAGATGAAAAACTCTCATCGTGAACAGCCCACTAAGAGCAATTTAATTTTAAAGCCCAGATAGATCTAAGAGCATTTAAGGCAGGATCCATGGATTGATTTCTAATTGTATTCAACCTCAGCACTACAAAGAAATGAGCTATGGAGCCCCCAAAAGACATGGAGGAAACTTAAATGCATATTACTAAGGCAAAGAAGCTGATCTGAAAAGGCTGCATACTGAAATATTTCAACTATGTGACATTCTGGAAAAGGCAAAGCTATGGAGTCACTGAAAAGGTCTGTGGTTGCCATGGGTTGCTGGGGTCAGGGGAGAGGGGAAGAATACAGCACAGGATTTCTAGGCAGCAACGGTATTCTGTATGATACAGTGATGGATATATGTCACTATACGTTAGTCCAAGTCCAGAGAATGCAACAAGAGTGAACCTTGCCTAATATTAACAGCAGACATTAGATGATTACGATGTGTCCGTGTAGATTCATCAGCTGTAACAAATGTACTACTCTGTTGCAGGATGTTGATAACCAGAGGAGAGGAGGCAAGAAGTATATAGGAAATTTCTACCTTGCTCTTAATTTTGCTGTGAAGAGCTCTTAAATTTTATATTTGAAAAAATTTTTTAGCTAAGCCAAAACAAACAAACACCTAACTACCGTGCATGTCTGTGCACCCTCCCTATGACGCCTGCCACCATCCTAAAGCAAAACTGGCTACAGGCAAGCCTGAGACTGATTCACGCTTGCAGATTGCTAAAATAAGGTTGTAATCATGCTACAAAGTCCTTGAGGAGAGCTGCCACATCTGGATCATTTTTATTGCCCTCACACTACTTAATAGCATTCTCTTTGCATTTACTGGTTACACGGTTGAAAACAAGCAGATCTTGTCCCCATTAGGCAAACTCACATCGTGGACCTAATGAACACCACTGTGGTGGAATTACGGAGAATTAAATGCTCTCCTCGAAAGTATAAAGGACACTGATTATTTGTGGAAGATACTCAGAGATTCAAAACAACCAGAAAGTCCGAGTCAACTGACAGGTGAAGAAAATGTCTTTAGTCTAAATGAGAGTCCAAGATATGAACAAGAAGCATTAAGGTTAGCGGACCATCCTCCTAATATAATGCTGAGAATTGTAAAAGAGCAACAATAGTACTGAATTAGCAACTGAGTTCTGGCCTTTAAAGGCATGAAGAAAGAGGAGGAAATCTGTTCATCTGTTACGCATACTAAACTCATAATCTCAGTTACCAATCCAGTCTTTGAAGGGGCCAGACCAATCTCAAATAGAAAAACAAAATTTTCTACAGCTGCACTCTGTGTCCATCACCTCTTGAGGCCACCACTGGGTTTGCTGATGCTGTCCCCGAGGCCACCCACCAGAGACTGATTCCGGAACACTTTCCTTGTGTATTTTATGGGGAGAAGGGAGCTAAGGTTGCTGAGCATCTGTCCATTACACATGGTTCTCAACACTGTGTTTATTCACTCAGTCCTCACCGCAATGTGAGGTAGAACTGATCAGCCCCATTTCCAGATCAGTAACCCGCCCCAAGACTAAGGAAATGTAGAGCTAGGCTTAAGACCTAGCACTAGATCTTTTTTGGTATATTCCTTTAACCCCACATCTAACCCTACAACTAGGATGATCTTTAGAAAATAAATTTCCTGGGGGACCTGGTTGGCTAGGTCGGTTAAGCATCTGACTCTTGACTTCGATTCAGGTCATGATCTCACGGTTTGTGAGTTCGAGTCCTGCATCAGGCTCTGTGCTGATAGTGTGGAGCCTGCTTGGGCTTCTCTCTCCCTCTATCTCTCTCTGCCCCTCCCCTGCTCATGTTCTAAGAGAAGAAAGAAAGAAGGAAAGAAAGAAAGAAAGAAAGAAAGAAAGAAAGAAAGAAAGAAAGAAAGAAAGAAAGAAAGAAAGAAAGAAGGAAGGAAGGAAGGAAGGAAGGAAGGAAGGAAAGAAAATATTTTTAAAAAGAAAGAAAACAAATTTCCTACCATTCTCCTGGTTTAACATGCTATGATAACTCCCTATTGTACTTGGAAGAAATGACAAATTCCTTTATGTCATCTGTAGGACACGACCTTTATTCACCTCATGCAGCTTCCTCTTCCCTCTTCCTGCCCATTGAGAACTCAAAAAACCTCTTTCCTGCCTCAGGGCCATCACACAAGCCGCTCTCTGTGCAAGGAATGTTCTTTCCCACACAAGGCACAAATGTCACCTCCTCAGGGATGCCTGGGTGACTCAGTGGGTTAAGCATCCAACTTTTGATTTCGGCTCAGGTCATGATCTCACAGTTCCTGGGTTTGAGCCCACGTTGGGCTCTGCACTGAGTGTGGAGGCTGCCTGGGATTCTCTCTGTGTGTGGAGGCTGCCTGGGATTCTCTCTCTGTCTCAAAATAAATAAACATTAAAAATTTTTTAAAAAGTCATCTCCCCAGAGAGGCTGTCCCTGACACCCCATCTCAAAGTCCCCTGCAGCTCAGTACCCATTCTCCTCAGGTACCTGTCACACTGTATCCATGCCATGGACTATTGCCCATCTTTTCCACTACAGTGGGGCTGTACCCGGGTCTCACTACCATTTCCTCCATGCCTGCCCCGTAGTGAGCTTCTGGTCTGGTCAGAGACACCCATTTCCTGCCCATCTGACGTGCCCCCAGGCAAAGGCTGGGTCACATTCTCCAGGCTCTTTCCTATCTGGTCTGCACAGTGCTTGATATGCAAGAAACAACATATGTTTACTGAAGAAACAAGCAGATGCATAAAAAATAACCCCAGGACAATCTACCAAGAAAGAATGTAGATGCCCACAAGGCTACTTATGACGGCCATACTTGAAGCGAAGCCTATTTTTATATAAACAACTGGTATGTTTATTTTACTAGTGTGGAAAAGGGATTGTTTATGTTGGCAAACCACTCATCTGAATGTCCTCTTAATAAGGGTGTGTTTACTGGCTTCATTATTGGGTTACTCAGTAGTTCTTCAAATAGCAGGTACTGAGTAGAAGAGCTAATTCCCCTTTCTGGGGCTCATGGGGCACATGCGTCAGATGTGACCAGACTACATGTTCTCTGGAGCCGCTTTCCGAAAGGGGAGAGAAGAAAGCATTGGCAGCTCCCTGGCCTCACTCCCCTCTCAGGGAGCCGCCCTCCTCAATCCCTCACCACCTCCGCTGACCCTGTCACTCTGTCTACACTCTGCTGTACCTTCACAGCCCATCTTAAACCATCTCATTTATTTACTTGCTGACCTACCTGCAGATCTGCTCCCCTATCTACTAGTTACAAGATCCGTGTCCATCTTCTTCCCGGTTAAGCTCCCAGCGCCTAGAACATGCTCAGGCACAAAACCAATTAATACCAATCTGTTAAGAAAATAGGTGAGTGAATATGTGAGGTCCCTGCTCACGTCACCAGGTTACATGTGGGGCAGTGATGATGCTTCCCTAAATGACTCCACTCTTTGGCATTTAAATGCCGATGAGATATATACGCAGTGTTGTGTTTTCACAAATGCTCCATTGGGGAAATTTATAAACACACACAAAGGGAGAGTGAACAGAATCACACAGCATCACATAGCATCTCACACGTCATAGAACAACATAACACAACGAGCCAGTCCAGAGTAACGGCTATTAGGGAAGAGTTATTTATGGCTACTTCAAAAGTTACATTAATGTCTGAGCCAAGGTGGATTCATATTCAGTCCGGGAAACACACAAACCAGTAGATTTTCAATTTCCAAAGGTCTCACTACGTTTTACACAGTACTGAGAATTGGAAGCTCTCCCTTTCCCAAGGGCCTTGACCGTCCTGTATCCAAAAGAAATTCAATGAGCACCAAAAACAGATGTTCAACACCCCCAAGGGGTCGGCGGCATCTCCACTCCCGGTCCTTTCATTCTGTGGCTGGGTTTACTCACTCCGATGTCACCTCCACTAGCTAGCATCCCAGCGCACAGCACACAGGACCGCCAGCACACGAGGCTATGAAGGGAGGCATCAGCAAGACAGGGTCTCCTGACACCCCAACACCCTGACAAGAGACAGACAGGAAGCTGGGAGCAGCCCAAGCGCCTTTCATCACCTGGAAAATGATGGATGTTCCCGATCACACCCAGCAGCCTCTGGCCTCTGCTTAAGACAGACGGGAAGGGCTGCCTGGGGGGCTCAGTCAGTAAAGTGTCCAACCCTTGATTTCAGCTCCGGTCATGATCTCACAGTTTGTGAGTTCGAGCCCCACATCGAGCTCTGCACTGGCAGTGTGGAGCCTGCCTGGGATTCTCTCTCTCTCTCTCTCTCTCTCTCTCTCTGTCTCTCTCTCTCTGTCTGTCTCTCTGTCTCTGTCTCTCTCTCTCTCTCCCTTCCTCTCTCTCCCTCTCTCTCCCTCTCTCTTCCCCTCCCCAGCTCTTCCTCTCTTTCAAATTAAATAAACTTAAAAGAATAAATAAAACATTTTAAAAAAAGACAGAGGGGGAAATGGGGCAAAGCAGTTAAGCTCTGATGTTTGAAAGAATAAGCTCCTGGTATCTGAAAAATTAACTTACATTAAAATTAAAACTCATGGATGGGAAAATACCACCAGCAGATAGAACTGGAAAAAGAAAATGTTTGTTGGGTTAAGATTCTAGCCAATTTTCAGTTGTTTGGGATTGAGTCTCTCCAGTTTTTTGTTTCGGTATTTTGGCAGCAAAGGTGTAATTACACAGAGTTGTTCTCTAGTCTCAATCTCTATTATATGTTCCAGGCCCAGAGAGCACAGCCCGGTGACCAACAGAAGACAACATACACCCCACAAGGCACAGAATGAAATGTATCATCAGCAGGCCTCACATCTGTTCTAAAAAAGGTCTTAAAAAAAAAAAAACAAAAAAACAGAACCAGTGTTCTTCACACCTTCCTCTTAGCTTCTGTGCAGTTACCAGAAAGGAGGGGAGGGACAGAGAAGGAAGGAAGAATATTTGCTTGTTCTACGATCACTGGGAAGAACAATCATTTTCATTAGTATTTTTATACACACAATCTTTCTCGGCCTGAAGGTATTCACAAAAATATAATCTGGGTCTGCACCCTTTCTGTGCCCTTTTTGTTATTCCCCTTCTGTGGAATATCGTCCCAAGGCCAGTGAATATTCTCTAAAACCTGAGACCTTATTCCCCTCGTCAATTTACAAAAACGACTTCACCCCACTCTCATTTGCACACACACTAAACTGTTTGGCCTAGATACCCTAAATCCAAAGGCACCCTTGGGGCACCTGGGTGGCTCAGTCAGTTAAGTGTCTAACTTTGGCGCAAGTCATGATCTCAAGGTTTGTGAGTTCGAGCTGTGCATCAGGCTCTCAGCTGTCAATGCGGAGCCTGCTTCAGATCCTCTGTTCCCCTCTCTCTGCCCCTCCCAACCCACCCCAAACAAACAAACGAACAAACTTAAAAAAATAAGTTTATCTTAAAGGTTCACATCCTCGGGGCGCCTGGGTGGTTCAGTCAGTTAAGCTTCCAACTTCGGCTCAGGTCATGATCTCACGGTTCATGAGTTTGAGCCTCGCGTCGGGCTCTATGCTCATAGCTCAGAGCCTGGAGCTGATTCAGATTCTGTGTCTGCCTCTCCCCTGCTCTCTCCCTCCCTCCCTCTCTCTCTCTCTCTCTCAAAAATAAACATTATAGAATTTTAAAAAAGGTTCACATTGTCACTCAAGATTAACAGACATCTTCCACCACTAGAAAATCCCACAGCAAAAGAGCCTAAGTGTCCATCAACTGGCGAATGGACCAAGAAGATATGGTTTATCTATACGATGGAATACTACGTGGCAATGAGAAACAATGAGATCTGGCCATGTGTAGCAACGTGGATGGACCTTGAGGGTGTTATGCTGAGCAAAATAAGTCAGGCAGAGAAGGACAGATACCATATGTTTGCACATATAGGTGGATTATATAACTGAGGACCATGGAGGAGAAGAAGGGGAAAAATAGTTGGGGAGAGGGAGGGAGGCAAACCATGAGAGACTCTTGAATGCTGAGAACAAACTGAGGACTGATGGGTGTGGGGGGGAGGGGAGAGACGGGCACGGAGGAGGGCACTTGTGGGGATGAGCACTGGGTGTTACATGCAAACCAACGTGACAATAAACTATTTAAGAAAAAAAAAAATCCCACAGCAATGCTGAGATTCTAGGTAGATGGAGTCAGGGTAAACAGTGGAGAGAGTACTGCAGACGGCTTTCCCAAAGAGTTTTCAGAAAAAGATTATCACTGCAAGATCCACAAGGGGAAGGAAGGAATTCTACAATCGAACATGGTTTTGAACTCCCGCTTCTGCTAGCCCCCCATTTAAATATCCACAAAGCAGGACAGCGAAGCAGGACAGGCTCTAAGAAGTCCTGCAGCAAAGAAACGGGTGTCATGCTATTTTACCGCAGAATCACCTTTCCCCATGTGGCAACCCCGATCATCAGCTGAGGGGAACACACTTCAAGGAAAGCTGAGGCAGTCTCAGGGTGCAACAACCAGCTAACCTAGAAAAACAGTCATGCTCCGTACTTTGTAGAGGAAAAATGTACTCGGAGACCTACGTTCCAAGTGTCACAGGACTACAACAACGACACCAGTAGCCCCTCCGAGCGATCTTTCCAGAAAACTTTTCTAAACTTGAAAATAAATGCACCCAGCTGAGCTTTTTATTAGAGATTTGGTCATTTCCACGGGGGTGTTTTCAAAGGAAACAGTGGGAGTGCCCCTCGTGACTCTCTGGGTAGGAGGCACGATGGAGCAGGACATCTGCCAATAACTGATGAGAAACAAGGTAGGGAGGGAGAGGAAGGGAGAAGGACGCCCTTGGGACAGCCAAGCGCAGGAAGGGCAAAAATTCTCAGTGTCTTCCTGTGTTCTAAACACGAGCCTGGTTCTAGGGTAAGCACCTGGGTTCCTAACGAGCCCGGATCTACCTAAGAGCTCAAAAACAAAAACAAAAACAAAACAAACAACAACAACCACCAGATTAGCCCTAAAAGGAATGTGGTAACCACAGAGAAGGCTCATACACAAGATCCTAGTCTTCAATTCCAGATCTAGGAGAAATGGGTCAAGAGTTAACACCCCCCAGAGAAGTCAAACAAAACAAGCCCATTCTCTAGAAGGACTCCAGAATGAGGACACCCAGTATTCCCACTCATGAAAGCAAACCACGTACAAATTCCCAACCCCGACTCAGGAGATTTGCCCAGAAAGGGGTCAGTCCTTGAAACTCTAAATGGCAGGTTGATTTGTTGAATTTGGGGTTCATGATGTTCTCCAAACACCCGTGAAGAAACGACTTGGAGAAGAGAAAAAGATACCATGACAATCCACACAATACAGTCCCTCACAGCACGGCATAAACTACAGCTGCGCACACTACAGAATCTCAGAAACATGATGGTAAAAGAAAGAAGTCCTGGGGGAGGGGGGTGCGCCTGGGGGGGCTCAGTAGATTGAGCATCCAACTTCAGCTCAGGTCAATATCTCATGGTTCGTGGGTTCGAGCCCTGTGTCAGGCTCTGTGCTGACAGCTCGGAGCCTAGAGCTGCTTCGGATTCTGTGTCTCCCTCTCTCTCTGTCTCTGTCTCTCCCCTACTCATGCTCTGTCTCTCAAAAATAATAAATGTAAAAAAGGAAAAACAAAAGGAAGAAGTCCTGAATAATACATGCAGTAGGACTCCATTTATATAAAGTTCCCCAATAAGGGCAACACTAAACAAAAGACTTTTGTGGGGGTACATCTAAATGTACAACTGTTAAAACCAAAAAAAAAAGCCAAGGAATGATGACCACAGAAGTCAGGAAAGTGAGATTATTTTTAAGGCAATGTCCTTTTTCTGTCTGTTGTTAAGTACAGGTAATCTCCTTCAGCTGCATGGAGGGCGTGCAAACATTCATTATTAGTAGTAGTCTTTAATTGTACAGGTTTTATGCACTTTTGTATATACGATATATTTCACAATTAAAAAAATAACCAGCGATTCTCCTCAAATCCTTAAAAAAACAAATTTTAAAAATAGAGCAGATGAGATGTGGAATATAAGATACAAAACAGATGAACATAAGGGAAGGGAGGCAAAAATAATATACAAACATAATAACATACAGAATACAAACAAAATAATATACAAAAATAATAAAAGAGGGGGACAAAATATAAAAGACTCTTTTTTTAATTTTTTTTTAATGTTTATTTCATTTTGAGAGAGAGAGAGACAGACAGAATGTGAATGAGGGAGGGGCAGAGAGAGAGGGAGACACAGAATCCAAAGTAGGCTCCAGGCTCTGAGCTGTCAGCACAGAGCCTGACGCGGGACTCAAACTCACAGGCTGTGAGATCATGACCTGATTTGAAGTCAGTTGCCTAATGGACTGAGCGCCCCAGGTGCTCCAAGAGACTCTTAAGTATAGAGAACAAACAGAGGGTTGCTGGAGGGGCTGTGGGTGGGGGGTGGGCTAGATGGGCAAGGGGCATTAAGGGGGACACTTGTTGGGACAGCACTGGGTATTATATATAGGGAATGAATCACTGGTTTCTACTCCTGAAATCAGTGTTACACTATATGCTAACTAACTTGGATGTAAATTTAAAAGATAATAATAATAAAATTTAAAAAATAAATACAGCAGATGAATCAGAAGACTTCAATTAGCAGAGATTCCTAAACCACGGTCAAGTCAAAAATGCCCCTGGATTTCAAGTCTTTGCAATTAAAACAAGAAATTCCGTGACATCTTCCCTGTTCTGGAGACCTGGAGGCTGCCAGACATGAGTCCCTCCCTGGTGGGGTTTTTTTTGGTGGTTGGTAGTCTAGATTTTTTTATGTTTGTGAAAAGACAATCTAACAGTACTTAGGAGTGACCCTTCCTCACAATTGCTGAGTGAAGGAACACAAGTTTCAAATAAGCTACTCAGACAAATGACAAGGGACAGAGAAAAGGCAGCACACCAGACCTTTCTCCAGCTGCACCTGGAGAATCACATAGAAGGCCCTGAACCCTGTCCTACTCCCTACAAATTCTCCAGTCACCATTTTACCACTGTCTGAGCTGGGAATGTGTTAGCAGTCTTCGATTCTGATCTCAGATGTCAGGGTGGGCACAACTCTCAAAACTCTTTCTCCCAAGGGGCACCTGGGTGGCTCAGTAAGTTAAACATGAGACTTTTGATTGTGGCTCAGGTCATGATCTCATAGTTTATGGGACTGAGCCCAGCATCAGGCTCTGCACTGACAACATGGGAGCTTGCTAGGGAGTCTCTCTCTTCCTCTCTCTGTGCCCTCCCTAGCACACACGTGCGCTCGCTCGCTCTCTCGCTCTCTCAAAAATAAATAAATAAACTTAAAAACCAAACCTCTTTCTCTAAGATTCATCCACTTGGGAGCCTCAGGAAGGTAATGACCAGTATACACATGGTAAGGTCTTTGGGGTTGGCCATGTCTCAATCCGGTAGTTATCTTTTGCACTGGGACTCAACAACTAAATACATGGAACTATTCAAAAATTTTTACTTTAAAACATGATTCTAGAATTTTAAAATAATTTTTATTTAAAACCTTTGGGAAAAAAAATCTCAGGATCACTGAATAAATGAAAGATACTATCATGAGCAAAGATTATATTTCTAATTACATATTTGAGATGCCATTTATTAACATGCTTAGAAAAGTCACACACACAGGTCCCAGCAAGAGCCATACTTGATTTGGAATGCTTTCCTGCCACTAATTACAGCACTCGTTACAGCTGCTTACAACAGACATTTTTGGGATTTTCTATCCAACTTCTAGTCTTGGACTGAAATAAGTTACACTGTGGGCCCATATGATGCTCTCAATGCTGTTAATTTAAAGCTCAATGTATCGGTGTGCTTTGTTCTCCTTTTTCCTGATTTACAAGTTTAAGTTTCTTCTTGGATTAATCAATGAAGGTTCTTTTATAAACAAACTCTGCAGATTTTTCAGTGACTCAAGTAATAGGACTTGACAGGTAAAATGAAAAGTCTATAAGCAATAAGCAAAACTTCTACCAAGGACAGCCTCTCTTAAATAAAGCTCGTGCTTATGTTGGACTAAATATCTTTCTTTGCCCAAAGAAAAAACTGGTCTCTTACAAACACAAGAGAACCAGGGCAAGGAGTTATAGAAAGGACAGCAGGATGATCTGAGGAGAGGGGGATCTGAAAGTTCAAGATAAGACAAAAAGGAAACAAAAAAAAGGCTGATAAGAAGCACAGCCCCCATACGTAGATGGTAGTATATACAGCATAATTATTATTATATTCCACGCACAATTTTTTCTCTTATTGCTGGTTGTAATGAACACTTGGCTGGTTCAGAAGTGACAGCAACAAGTTCCTACAAGACTCAGTTACCTGATTTCCCCTATAGCTTCTGATGTACAATATCTGAGGAGACAGGAGACAGATGGATAGAATGTTAAATTCATTATCTTGACACATGATCTCCATATTTGAATCAAATTAAATCCACCCCTCCCTCTGAACATGCTTTCCAAAAGAAAAGAAATCAGCAAATGCTTCAAATCCATCCATCAGATACCTGAGAGAAGGATAATGAAGGCAGAGGGCCGGGCACACGGAGTCAAGTGCATGCTCAGGGCTGGAGAGGTGAACAAGCAGTCCTACGCAGGACGTATTGTGGAGTCAGTGCTGAGGGGTGTGCTCGTGAACTGATGTGAGGTGTCGGGGGAAGAGAACAATCAATGAAAAAACCAACATTTCACACCTGAGCAAAAGGAAGACCAGGGCTGCCTTTTACCAAAATGGAAAGACTATATACGAAGAGCTAGCTTGGTGGGGGAAATCAGGAGTTTGTTTTACACACGCTAACTTGGAATACCAAATACCTAATTAGAGAAGGCAAGCGGGCAGTCTAAATATACAAGAGGCCAGAATAAAGATGACACTTAAAGGAACGGACCTGGATGAGATTATATTGTGTCTTGTGTAGAGCAGACCTGTCTACTACTAGACAGCATGAAGTAAGTAATCAGTTTCTCCATCACTTTGAAGACATCGTCTCTCAGGAGTTTCGCAAGAGAGAGTAGACTATACCCTGTGCACTTAGGAGACAGCATAAACAACACATTCCTATGGGCGGGGGCAGCTGATTGACAGGGTGTGCCTGTGTATAGTGCATTTAAACAAAGGGCATCATCTCAATGCTTAATTAAGGAGTATGTTTGGTGGTGCCTGGGTGGCTCAGCTGGTTAAGTGTCTGACTCAATTTCAGGTCATGATCTCTTGGTTTGTGAGACTGAGCCCCATGTGGGGCTCCATGCTGACAGCACCTGCCTGCTTGGGATTCTCTCTCAGCCCCTCTCCTGCTCACACTCACACTCTCTTTCTCTGTCTCTCACTCTCTCAAAAATAGGTACAAAATTTATTTATTTTTATTTATTCTTTATGAAACTAAGGAATATGTTTAACTGCAGTCACTGAGAACAGGCCACCAGAAGAATGACAAAGGCAAACACTGTTATCTCTTTGAAGAGTTTAACAAAGGAGTAAAGACACTCATGTGATTTTGCTCTGGAAATTACTAATGAAGAGGACACATGGTGAGGAGAGAGGAGAGAGGCAAATCAGAAGGAAAATCTATTTCTGGTAGTACAAATAGTGACATTTATTAAAGATGTCAGTTATTTCTACCTTCCCCAAACCAAACTCTTAGGCTCTGCTGTGCCCAGGGCACTGGAAAAGGCAGCCAGCCACCTTTATGGCATCTTTATGTAAACTGTTCATCTTATGATGAAGATGTCAGAATTAAATGTATAACTGAAGTGGTCATTATGTCCAAGTTCCTATTAATTCTGAGAAGAAATGCAATCTTTATCTTTTGATAAAATATAAGATTGCCAAGAAATTCAGTTCCATAAAGTTCTAGGAGTTCCTAAGTTTATCTATTTCCTGGTGCATTTCTTAGAATACATGTACATGGTTTTTCTGGTATTCAAAACAAAGTTTCACTAGCTGCTTCTTGGCTAGAAGGCATCACTACCATTACAGACTCACTGGGAAAGCAGACGACCAATAACAGGACAAACTTTCTTTGGGGCACCTCGGTGGCTCAGTCGGTTAAGCATCCAACTCTTGATTTCAGCTCAAGTCATGATCTCTCGGTTTGTGGGTTCAAGCCCGGTATCAGGCTCTGCACTGAGAGTATAGAGTCTGCCTAGGATTCTGTCTCTCCCTCTCTCTCAAAATAAGCTTAAAAAAAAAAAAGACAAACTTTCTTAGATGCAAAAATTACTTATAATTTAAGTGTAATAATTGGGAGAATCCATAAGTAAACTAGGATATGTCCAGATAGAGAACACCTTACAGTCAGATCTGAAAGTGGTGCTTTAAAACGTAATCCAAATCCTGGGGTGTCTGGGTGGCTCAGTCAGTTGAACGTCCAACTTCAGCTCAGGTCATGATCTCACAGTTCGTGGCTTCAAGCCCCATGTTGGGCTCTGTGCTGACAGCTCAGAGCCTGGAGCCTGCTTCGGATTCTGTGTCTCCCTCTCTCTTTGCCCCTCCCTCGCTCTCTCACTCTTGCTCTCTCTCGCTCTCTCTCTCTCAAAAAATAAATAAAACATTAAAAAAAAATGTAATCCAAACCCAGCAATCCCACTTCTAGGTATACCAAAAAGAACCGAAAGCAGGGACTCAGATATTTGTACATTCATGTGCATTATTGACAACAGCCAAAACATGAAAGTAATCACCCAAATGTCCATGGACAGATTAGGGGATAAACAAAATGTGTTATATCCACACAACAAAATATGACTTAGCCTTAAAGAGAAAATTCTGGCACGTGCTATAATACCTTGAACCTTGAAGACACCATGCTATGTGAAAGAAGCCAGACACAAAAGGACAAATACTGTGTGATTCCACATATAAGAGGCACTAAGAGTCATCAAATTTAGAGACAGAAGGTAGAAGTTCGAATAGAATACAGGGCCCAGGAGAGGGGGTGGGGGAAGTTACTATTTAATGACTATGGAGTGGAGCTTCTGCTTGGGATGATGAAAATGGTCTGAGAATGGAGAAGTGATGACGGCCCAGCAGTGGGGACACAACACCACTGAACTGGACACTTAAAAATGCTTAATATGGTCGATTTAACATGACGTTATGTTTCGCACAATAAACAATCCGATCAGCACACAGGCAGGTCCCTATTTCCATAATCGCTGGGTATGGAGACAGAGCAAGGGAGCAAGATTTCTCCTTTCTCTGAGGGCACAGGGGAGGCTGGCCCAGGCAAGAAGAGTCTTGGTAGAAACAAGCAGCGGAAGCCCCTGCAGCTCGAAAGCCCCAGCCCCAAACACCCCAGAGGCAGACGCTGGCAAGCAGTGACAACATTTCGACTACCCGTGGTGATCATCAGCCAGGAGCTAAGGCAAAGACAGACTCAGGAGGAAGGCAGCTGGGAACCTACCAAGGCTAATGTGCAAAAGTGCAGACTGCGAGTTAATGCAGTATAAAAAAGCTGTAAACTGCCTGCAGAAGTTCAGGTTTGTACCTCCCAGGCTGGTTTAAACCAAAGTCAGGGAGCTAATAAGCTGGCCAGCTCATCTCATCTCCATCAGGCTTTGTATAGTAGGGTTTGACGGACCAAAATGAACAACACTCGTGTATGCATGTGCTTCTCGATAGTTTTTTGTGTGAACATGCTCTTGGAGTTTCTTATTCCCCCAGATGTTTGAAGTACCCCAAAGCAGTCTTGGATGAAGTTCAAAAAACCTTTTCACACCGATCAGAGTAGATAACAGGAGAAAATCAGAATACTCCTATGAGGGCTGAGGTGGGGGTGAGGGCAAGTCCAGGCAGCTAAAAACCTGGGGATTTGGTAAAATAACTAGTACTTGGCAATACCAGTTTGCTCGCTACATCAGAGCACCCCACCGAAGGGCACTTGGGACACAGAAGCCACAAATTAGCTCTACTTCACTAACCAAACTGGTCCTTAGGGAGCAAGAGAAAAGAAAATTCAGGGTTCCTTTTATTCTGTTATATATATTATGCTACAAAGAGACTGTAAAACAGTGAAAGGCCTCACTATAAATACCTTCTCTTTGCTGCTCTGTATCATGCTGTCCAAGATGTCTTAACATTAGGACAGTACACAGTGAGAAATTATACTTCCCCGCTGGGCGCAAGGTCATGAGCGTTCATGGGTAGCAGTTCATACCACCTCTTTGGCATGAGGATTACTATGAGAAACAGCAAGTGCAGGAGAAGCTTAAAAACAGAGATGTTACCCCTTTTAAAGGGACATTTACATTTATAAAGGAAATACCATTTGTAGGAGTCTCCTCTCTATGTACCAGGAAGGGAAGGATGACTCTAAATCACAAGACACTCTCAATGGGGATGGCAGGGTCTTAAAGCTGCTTAACAAACCTACTCTTGTCTATACCTGTGCTTTTCCTGATGACCTCCCATAACCGCCCAGCCCCCCCCCCAACACACATACGTGTGTGTGCACACACACACACACATCTGGTAACCTCCCACAACCCCCCAGCCCCCCCCCCTTTTGTTTTTAGCTGGAGAAAGCATTTAAGGTGGTGGCTTAGGCCACCTCTGGGGACTATTCATTATTCTCCCTGGGTATTCTCCATCTACACATGTTAACAAACTTGTTGCCTTTTCTCTTGTTAATTTCTCTTTTCTCATAGCAGTCTCAGCAAAGAACTCAAAAAAATAGAGAGAAAATTATTTCCCCCCCCACACACACAATGTTATATGTTATCCTAAGATACCCACCCAAAATTTATAATGTTAAAGGAGACAGTCACAAAAACACATTAATAGAGGTCACATCAAAGCTTAAACTTCAACTTCAGAATAATCTGGGTCACACGAATATTTTAATGGTGAACTCAGAAAGACCAGATTACAATGGAAATGTTGAGGATGGATGTAGTATAAAATCACAGATACTATAAATAACATAAACCCCAACTACAAGATTACAAACAATTTGATGGGGTGAGCATTCCAGAACGAGCTCGTGACACAAACAGTAACTCAAAAGAAAAGAATTTCTCCAACAACCAAAGCTGCCCTTCAAGGAAAAGGCACAAGACTCTGATAATTAATTTTCTGAATCATTAACTGCTTTGCAAAGATTAGAATGAAGTACAGCTTGGGCTAAAAACTGTATCCTGGTCAGCGGGTGTTACCTTTCTGAGCTCCTTCTCCAGCAGAAAGGATATACTGCATCCTCAAAGTTCCTTAGACAAAGTTCAGGACAGCACTAACCCCACAGCCATGGACAGACAGGCACAGGCACTAACAAGTAGGGGCACCATTATATGAGACTCAGGAGCTAAAGTCAAAGTCAAAGAAAAGGAGCTAAAAATGGGTTACAGTCTCCCTGCAATACTTAAAAAGATGATACCATTCACAAAACGTCTTACTCCTTTGCTCTTTGAAAGAAAGAAGGAATTAGCAGGTGGCCAAATCTTGGACAAGTGCTACAGGAACTAGAAAGCAGAGCAACCTTATCCCTTTCCTGGAAAAAGTCACACTTTACTTGGAAACTCTCATCAATATACATCAAACCATTATGGAGCATGTACTTAGGATGTTGATGAATTAAGTGTTGGCTGAGCTAGAATTGTGAAGTTGTTTTTTTTTTTAATGTTTTGTTTATTTTTGAGAGAGAGAGACAGAGAGAGGGAGGGAGGGAGAGGGAGAGAAAGACAAAGCAGGAGCGGGGGAGAAGCAGAGACAGAGGAAGACAGAGCAGGTTCCAGGCTCTGAGCTGTCAGCACAGATCCTGATGCAGGGCTTGAACCCATGAACCGTGAGATCATGACCTGAGCTGAAGTTAGATGCTTAACCGACCGCACCACCCAGGCACCTGGGAACCATGAAGTTCTTAAGAACCGAGGGAAAACTCACAAAGACCTAATTCCTGAGCTTCCTAACAGAGGCAATAAAAACAATGAAGTGACAAATTCCTCAATTGAGAGATCATTTTTTTATCTAACACATTCATGGATTTCCATAGAGTCTGTAACTACTTTAATTTCCTGGAGACACCACACTTTGAAAGGAATGAGTGGTGTTACCAGGAGAAACACTGTCTAGAAACTATCGTGCTTTTCCTAAAGTTGTCTGACCTCAGAGTTCCTATAGCGGCGTTACTGCCGACTGGGTGTGCGGATGGAAGGCGGACAAGAACCCGGATCAGCCAAACTCTGCCATAACCTCTAATGCGGAAGGGCCAGTAGTTGTGTAAACATCCACAGAAGCACAAGGAGTTATGTAAATGTCCACAGTGCACCACAGGGCGGGGCAAAAGAAAGGGATGGCAACGATTCCACTGTTCAGATCATAACGCTGCCTTAGAGTCTTAATAGGGTTTATTTTAATAGGAGTCCAACTTGCTTTCTGGAGACTTGGCTCACTTGATCCCCATAACACTCAAGGCCTTACAGGGATGATGCTCCTTTTTACACCGCAGAGCTTACTCCAAGGGGCTAAGTAACTTGCCTGAAGAATCAGACCTAGAAACTAGTTCTTTAGATTCTAAGTCCTGTGTTTTCTCCACTAGCCAACATCTGAAGTCATTATTTTGTTAAGGTTTTATTTTTGAAGAATCTCTACATGCAACATGCAGCTCGAATTTACAATCTTAAGATCGAGAGTCGCATGTTCTGCCGACTGACCCAGTCAGGCACTGCTGAAATTTTTCACTTTTTAATATATATATATTTAAATAATACATATTATACATTTATATATTATTTATTTATTTGGGAGAGAGACAGAAACAGAGAGAATCCCAAGCAGGCTGTATGGACAGGATCGACGCAGGGCTCGATCCTATGACCCTGGGACCATGACCTGAGCTGAAATCAAGACTTGGATGCAGAACCCACTGAGCCCCCCAGGCACCCCCTGAATTTATTTTCAATGAAGANCATCACTCCCCTTCCCCTCTCCCCCACCCCCATCAGCCTTCAGTTTGTTCTCAGTATTCAAGAGTCTCTCATGGTTTGCCTCCCTGCCTCTCCCCAACTATTTTTCCCCCTTCTTCTCCCCCAATGGTCTTCTGTTAAGAGAGGTCCTTCTTAAAATATCAATGCAACTCACACACATGCATGATACTCTCGCTATTCTTTCATGGGAAAAGCACTGCATTCTTGAGGCTTTGTTATTCATGTCTGGTGTTATACACATATTATTCCTAAAACTAGAAGGGCCAAACTATGTAGAGCTTATTACATGATAAAGTGCCAAGTGGTTTTTTTTGTTTCTTTGTTTGTTTATTTTGGTTGGTGGGTGGTTGCCTGGTTCTGAGATCACGTGAGCTTTAGACTCTCATTTGGCCCTGATGTATTTTGTTGCCATAGACAAATTCTTTACTCTTCTTTCAGATTCTGAGGAGACCCTTCTCTTCCAAAAGGATACCAAATACAACTAGTACTAACGAAGTAGGCTCTCCTGGGGTCTTACGTGATATCCCATGAAAGACTCAGATATTATAACTAACTGCGCTGTTGAGGACCCACTGAACACCTACCAGGTGTTCAGGATGGAAATAACTCCGCAGAAAGCTTGCCTTATGGAAAGACAAAATAAAAACAACACAAAGCACTGAATTCGTGACGCTTTGTTTTTATTTATTTATTTAAATATTGTATTTTTTAAAATGTTTATCTACTTTTGAGAGACAGCATGAGCGGGGTAGGGGCAGAGAAAGAGGCAGACATGATCCAAAGCAGTTTTTTTTTGTTTTAGGGGTTTTTTGTTTTTTTAGTTTTTTTGTTTTTATAATGGTAGGTGTATAATACTAGGCAATCAAGGACAATAGAAGCTGTAAGTGGGGGGCACCTGGCTGGCTTGGTCAAGAGAGCATGCAGCTCTTGATACTGGGGTCATGAGTTCAAGTCTCGTGTTGGGTGTGGAGTCTACTTAAAAAAAAAAAAAGAGGAGCACCTGGTTGGCTCAGGTGGTTGGGCATCTGATTTTGGCTCAGGTCATGATCTCACGGTTTGCCTCATGGGTTCGGGCCCCACATTGGGCTCTGTGCTGACAGCTCAGAGCCTGGAGCTTGCCTCAGATTCTGTATCTCCCTCTCCCTCTGCCCCTCCCCCACTCACATACTGTCTCTATACAAATACATTTTTTAAAATTTTTTAAAGGAAAAAAAACCTACATGTGTTCATGAGAACTACTGGAAACTAAAAAAACAACTTTAAATGCTGTTTCTTCTGATAATAGTAATACTCATTGGTTTTTAAAAAAACAAACCCTGGGCCACCTGGGTGGCTCAGTCAGTTAAGTGTCTGACTTCGACTGAGGTCACGATCTCATAGTTCGTGGGTTCAAACCCCTCATTGGGCTCTGTGCTGACAGCTCAGAGCCTGAAGCCTGCTTCAGATTCTGTATCTCCCTCTCTCTCTGACCCTCCCCTGCTCATGCTGTCTCTCTCTCTCTCTCTCTCTTTCTCAGAAATAAATAAAACATTTAAAAATAAATAAATAAAATGAAGAGCCCCTGTAATCCCATTAACCAGGGGTGAGATAACTGCTATTAACATTACTGAATTATCCCCAAAGATGTTTTACTATGCTTCCCTTCCCCAGAACATGGTTCTCAAAATGTGGCCCCCAGACTAATATCATCAGTATCTGATAACCTGTTAAAAAGGCAAATTCTCAGACCCCAACCCAGACCTACCGAATAAGAAATTCTATGGGGGGAACCAGCATTCTATATTTTAACAAGTCTTCAAGATGATTCACATATGTGCCAAAGTCTGAGAACCACTAACATATGCTATATATACACACACACACATACCTTCCCTCTTTCCAAAAATGGGGTCATGGTGTACATACTGTATAGAATTTTAAATTCATATTTGGCACCATGTTACATTTTGGAAATTACCCAAATATTGCATAAAGACTCTACAGTGTGCCTGAATGTCCTCAGCATGGTGAAGAATATCACAAAATGGTTAGTATAACAAGTGCAATTAAACACCACAGCCAGCCAGACTAAAAACATTGATGGCTGGATAAACAAGTCATTTAGCAATGTGGGGACCTAACAAAATCCATTTCTAGAAATCTCTGAGTGGTTATATAAGGTTTTTAGATCGCTAAAAAAGCAGGGAACGTCTGTACTAGCTTCTCTCTCCTGTCTATGAATCTATTTTGGGGGGTTACTTAGACACCTGCTTTTGCTCTCCAACAAACTAGTGAGCCAGCAAACCATTTCCTGACCCGCCGAGCTGCACATGCTGGACAGTCACCCAAATACTCTGGCATGTGTCACCCTCACCCCACCTCAACGGACCACTTCTGCACAACTTTGAGAAAAACAATGCAAGGTCTCGAAGCCTGCATACAGGCCAGGGGCCTTGACTCAGATAAAGGAGGGGGGTGGAAGCGAGGAGGTCTGTGAGGACAGAAAAAGAAAACTGGAGTGAGTAGCATCAACATCCCATGAAGAGTTTGCTTAACTTTGACAAACGATTTCTCCAGCTCTGCAATACATACCTTTTGAAAATCACTGTCAGCCCCAGGGAAACCACAATAGAGTAAAGCAGAGGGAAAACTCAAGCTTTTATTCTGCTCAAGGTTATCCAAAAAGCTTAACTGGGGGAAAAAAAATCCATGGTAAAATAACAATATCTGAAATTTAGCATCGTTCCTTTATACAACAGAAAAGCTCTGTGACCTTCGGCATACTGTTGAACTTTCCTGGGTCTTGGTTTCCTCTTCTGTGAGTGACACAATTGGAAATGATGGCTTTAAAGTTGTCGCATGATGACAGCTAAGGAAACCCCAGCAAGTATACATATAATAAGACGTTACAGCATCTGTAAAGGATTTATTAAATAGCGATCTCTCCTCTCAACAACAAAGGAAAGAGTACATTCCAACTGCATTCTTCTTTGTTAGAAGCTTCATGAGTAGAGCTAGACACGACAGAGCAGGCACAGGATGAAAGGTGCGGGGGGCAGGTGATGATGGGGAGGGAAGAGTTCACATGCAGACGGGAGCCTGAGTGTCCGGCAGAGTGCCGTGAGTCTCACCACTTACCAGCTGGGTGACTTGGGCAAATTACCTAACTTCATGGAGCCTCAGCTGCCTCATTCAGAAAATGAAATGAATAGGGTTTTGTGATGATTATGCCAAGCTCATAAAACAATTTCTTTTTTATTGTTGTTTCTTTTTGAAAGAGACAGAATGTACATGTGTGGGGAGGGCCAGACACAGAGGGAGAGGGAGAGAATCCCAAGTGGATCTGCACCATCAGTGGAGAGCCCAATGTGGGGCTCAATCTCACAAACTGTGAGATCATGACCTGAACTGAAGTCAGACGCTTAACCAACTGAGCCACCCAGGCGCTGCAGAACAATTTCTATCTATGTGTTTTAGCTATTGATAATGATAGCAGTAGTAACAGTGGATGCTCTACTTAAAAGGTAGAGCATAAGAGGTGGCTATGGCCCAGACACATCATTAAAAGGTAACATATGTGCTAGAAAACATGAAATATGTACTTAGATAGCCTAGGGCCCTCAAAAGGCAGACGATGGCTTGAGTCAGCTAAGTGAGCAGGCTAGTCCTACATCCTAGCAGAAACTACCGAGCTCGCTGCTTATGACAGCAGTAGCTTTCAAGGGGTAACTTTTCAACCTACGACTAGAAATCAAAGGCAAAGTAGCTCCGAGGAAAGACTCAAGGCTACGGGTCAGAATAGGATCAAGTTGCAGCATTCTCCCTTCTGAGCTGTGTGGCTTCTAACAAATTACTCAGGCTGAGATTTATGACATTTCATGTCATGAAATGATAGAGTTCACCTACCCTACAACCTGTTGTAAGCCCAGCAGAGGAAGTAGTCACATAACAAGTGGTCAGTAAAAGTCAGGAATAATGGTTAGGTTTTAAAAAGGAGGAACGCTTCAAATAAAAGCTCCAGTTAAGGCACAATGTTGGCTGAAGGAAGACAATCTGAGCATCCAACATTTTTCGATTCTGATGCAGGAAGGGGAGTGTGTAGGTCAGTGGGCCCCAGGAGCAGGAAAGCAGCCTGAATTAGGGACAGATGACCCAGGGGATGGGCCAAGGTGCTCACCTGACTCAGGCCAAACCACAGAGTTCACTGCTTTGCTCAGAGACTACCCTCCTTGAAAACAAAAGCCGTGCACTGAAGTAGTTTTTTTTGTGTATGGGTATGAAAACTGCTTTGTTTTGTCTCAAGGCTTTTTGCTTTGCTTTGCTTTAATGGCAGACTTTATTTCCTTAGAAAGCATCCACCACAGGGGCGCCTGGATGGCCCAGTGGGTTAAGCATCTGACATCGACTCAGGTCATGGTCTCATGGTTTGTGGGATCAAGCCCCGCGTCGGGCTCTATGCTGACAACTCAGAGCCTGGAGCCTGCCTAGGATTCTGTGCCTCTTTCTCTCTCTGTCCCTCCCCAACCCATGCTCTGTCTTTCTCTCTCACTCAAAAAATAAACATTAAAAATTTTTTTAAAAAAAGAGAGAGAAAGAAAGCAACCATTTCATCTGTATTAATAGTAACAGCAATTTCATAATATCAGATCCACAGGCTGGGACCAAAACTAAGGACAGCATCACGTCCCCTAACAAGTAACTAGGGAAAGTACCACAGAACGTATAGAAAGCACGTTTATGAATGTTTTCCCCATCCATAACTTGACTGCTCTTCCTGCCGTGAGGTGGAGCGACATCATTAAGAGTTTCACTCACAGAAAGCTATTTTATGTGATTCGTCAATGAGATCTTATTTTTGTGTTGTTTTTCCTGCTGTAGACTAATGTTACAGACAACTCAAGGAAGTGGGGATCCTGAAAACAGCCTCCGGAGCAACCCTTGATAACACAAGCCCGACGCGAGGGGGAGACATAATGAGGTTGCCCCACAGGGAGAACGGCTTTAAAAGAATGACAGAAAGCTGAAGGAAGGAAAGGACCAATTATTACTAGGCTGTTGCTCTGAAAATAAAACCATGTTTATAATACATTTTATGTGAAAAAGATGAAGAGTTCTACTTTTGACTCAGAGCAGATACTTCCTGGAACTAATCATGGGGTGGGGGGGAAGGAAGAAGAGAAATTGTATACTTTTCTTAAGACTGTAATTCACTCAGGTTTTCCAACCTGATGCTTCACCTTTAGACATTTTATTTTATTAATGTGCCCTTTTAACATGATGATATGGATAATAAATGGCATCCTCCACCAGGTTAGGAGGAAATGGGTGGGCTTTTTTGAACCAGAACAGAAAATACCTTCAGGTTTCTTGTGATTTAGATTGCTATTTTCCTACAAAGCAGATTTGTAAAGGAAATGACAATCAGTGAGATCAACAGCTTCCCAAATGGTAAAAACCCACCAAAGCAGACTCAAATTCTGCTTCAAGTCCAAAGCCATATTCAGTGGTGCTTACATTCTCAGATATCACGCAGAAGAACGCAGCAGGATAAACCATGATACAGCCAAACAGGTGAGAGTCTTTTTGAGGGGGAGGGGCAGAGAGAGGGAGAGAGAGAATCCCAAGCGGGCACTGCGCTGTCAGTGCAGAGCCCGATGTGGGGCTCAATCCCATGAACCCTAAGATCATGACCTGAGCCTAAATCAAGAGCCAGACACTTAACTGACTGAGCCACCCAGGAGCCCCAAACAGGAGAGATCCTACTGCAGCTTTAGGTCCATCCCCAGAAAGAAGCCTAAGCTAATCTATAAGCTTTATTAAGAGCCATGCAAACACTCCTCTGTGACCAACTCAAAGAGCCGCATATGCTCCGATCCGCTGAGAAGGAATTAAAGATAATATAGAAGAGGTTGATATCCAGCCTGTAACGACTCAACACAGAGACTATTAATCACTACTTGAAAATTTTCTACCAAATCTTCATTCTACCCTTTTTCCAGTTCATACTAAATTAAGAAAACAAAAAATGAAATTACCTGGACAGCTTCATGCTGCCTAGATTCACCATTAAAACAACAATAACTCTTCAAACAAAAAGTGTTATTGCTGGATTTTTTGTTACCATGTACCAGTTCCTCACTGTAGTTCACTGCAAGTAATCCAACCACAAAAGCACGTTAAATAAGTGATGTTCATTTTTTTCAAAAATTAGTGTAGTATAAATAAGTAAAATAAAAGAAAAAGAAAATTTGGGCCAAGTGAAATACACACTTAACCTGAACTCTCCAGGATTCTTAGAAAATAATGAAATGAATGTAAGCCAAAAAAGGAGTAGAAATCAGAATGGTGAATCTAGCAATTTAGGTTTTAACGTTTCCTGATTTCCCGCGTGGGGGCGGGGTGTGGAATACTGTGCACATTTCCAAAGGGAATGACTTTCGCAAATTATGTTTTCTAGGTACTGGTGAAATATAAACTCTCAACACAGAAAAGCAACAGTTTCCTTGATCCATTTTTACCGTCAACACAAAGCATTAAAAATGCCTTTCTTCCATCCAATAGGAATTTTCAACCAGCTCAACCTGCCTGCCCAGCTCCTGACTGAGAAGACCTGGCACAGTATCTTTATAACCGCATTTCTCAGTCAGCGCCTGGAAAGCTTTCAGATCTATCCTTTCCTTGGACTTTTATCTTATTACAATGCAATGTAACTATGGAAACATAGGATTTAGAGTTATACTTTCCCTTATAAACAAAGAGAAGGGCTTTTTATAACTCAAGTCCATGTAAATTGTGTCACTGAGGGTCGATTTTATTTTTTTGTTCAGCATTTAAGCGGAAAAGAATAAAAAGAGTAAAAACATTTCTATAAAATCTGGGGCAGTTTTTCTTTGTAACTACAAAGGAGGCCGTATTTTGGTCACCACTGCCTAATGGCCAGTGGAAGCTGCGTTTATGCATTTATCCGAATCCTGAAGCGACCCTGGTGGGGTCAGAGCAGACAACCCAGGCTTGCAGGCCTCACTCTCTTGGTCACGGGAGAAATCTCAGCCAGCTGCTTTCCAGAGATGAGAGAGGCCAATACTGCCTCATTCCCAAGTTGGGAATCTGAAACTCTCTCTACACCACACGCTTCCACAGCTAGAAAGTCAAATGAAATATTCCAGCAGGTATATTCTAATATCATAAACAAAGACTCCCCAGTAATGTCATAATAAAAAGACAACATCTAAAAATAATACTATTTTTTTTTTTTAAGTTAACTCTGTCCCCAACTTGAGGTTCAAACTCATGACCCTGAGATCAAGAGCCACATGCTCTACTGACTGAGCCAGCCAGGTGCCCCTAAAAATAATACTCTTGGGGCACCTGGGTGGCTCAGGTGATTAAGCGTTCAACTCCTGATTTCAGCTCAGGTCATGATCTCATGGTTCATGAGTTGGAGCCCTATATCGGGCTCTGCGGAACCTGCTTCAGAATCTCTTTCTCTCTCTGCCTCTCTCTCTCACTCTCTCAAAAATAAACAAACGTTAAAATAATAATAATAATACTCTTGTGCTAACTGCATGTCAGAAATATGGCCACTGTCCAGTGTAGAATGTGACCCAATTTTTTTTTAAGCAATACACAAAGATAAACATATTGGTCTCAAAGGGATGAGCATCCCTCACCTTGCAATCAGGTAGATGCTAAACTGGTTTATTAGCCACAGCACCTGAAGCACCATGAACTTCAGGCTTCTTATTACTCTAAGGGCAACAGTAACTTGACTGTTTTGTTATTTTCATCACATACCTGACCGGAGACAGGCAGGCATGACAAGGCCAACATAGTGGCTCTCTCTCTTGGAAATGAGACTGTAGATATTTTTCCTTTTCTACATATTATTGAAATATATATGTATTTTTTCTTGTCTGTGCTTTTCTATAGTTCTCAAATTTTCTACAATGAACCTTTTAATGCCTCAGTAATCCTGTCTTTTAAGTTGGTCACTCTCCTGAATAAACATCGCAGATACGAAAGAACCATTTATTCTCTTGAGAAAATCGTGGTTTCTGCATAACCTCCTCTCGTCCTTGGCAGATAAATCCCTGGAAGGGCAGCCAGTTTGAGGCCTGAGGCAGTAGGAGGCAGAGAAGCCTTGAGCCCCCAGGGGCTCAGTGAGGGAAATTCAGTGCCCCCTACACCTGGCTCAGCTCCAGCTCTGCTGGGGGCATGGAGGGGCCAGAGAAACCTGGGCAGCCCGTCCTTCAGGCGGCTGGGTCCTCACTGCAGCCCCACGGAAAGAAACACCCCTAGTGTTCGGTCTGCACCAAGCGATCAGAAGCTCCGAACTGTGGGGTTGGGCCTGTACAGAGTTGTTGTTTTTTAAGTGCCCATGTGATTTTAACACATAGCTGGTGTTAAGAATTACTACTCTAGCAAGTTAATGAACTTCTACATAGCAATCCCCAAAGGGAGAGAGAATTTCAATTCTCTCAAAATCTGAGGCTCTTCCCCTCATCTGTAAATGACAGGGAAGGGAAGGGAGAAGAGGCAGAAAACCACCCTTGACAGTTTTGGGTGGTTTGTTTGTTTGTTTTTAATTTATTTATTTTGAGACAGACAGAGAGAGAAAGGGAGAGGGAATGAGTGAGTAGGGGAGGGGCAGAGAGAAGAGAGAATCCCAAACAGGCTCCACACTGTCAATGCAGAGCCCGATGTAGGGCCTGAACTCATGAACCGCGAGACCACGACCTGAGCCAAAACAAAGAGTCAGAAGCTCAACCGACTGAGCCACCCAGGCGCCCCTTACCCCTGACAGTTTTAGAAGACTGAACCTTGTAAACGAAAATTTGTATCTTCTTAGATTTATACAGGTGTGTAACTTCAAAATTCAAAAGCCGATTTACACTACAATGATTAGTATACGTGAGGTTTTAAAAAAAACTATATTACTCATTTCAAACATGACCCTGAACTTTCAGTAAAGTACTAAGTCCTCTCTCTCTCTCTCTCTCTCTCTCCTCCCTTAATTCCCCCATATTCTAGGCGCCTCATACGTCTGCAAGGCATGCATGTGTGCACCGGCCCAGGCAGAGCTGTAAGAAGGAAAAGGAAGGAGAAGGAGTTGGAAGTACCATGTGCCATGCCGGTGCTGAGTATTCTACACATACTGTCTCACAGTAGTCCTGTCTTGTGGCTACTACTACCCTCATTCAGAGTTAAGGCTCAGGGAAGTGAAGAAACACACCCCCAAAGTCAGCAATGCAACAATCTCAACTGTCTGCATCACAAGTAAAATTAATAGTATTAACACATTATTTTAAAAAGTGTAGGGGCTCCTGGGTGGCTCAGTTGGTTAAGCGTCCAACTTCCGCTAAGGTCATGATCTCACAGTTTGTGAGTGCCAGCCCTGCGTCGGACTCTATGCTGACAGCTCAGAGCCTGGAGCCTGCTTCAGATTCTGTGTCTCCCTCTCTCTCTGTCCCTCCCCCGATCATGGTCTGTCTCTCTGTCTCTCAAAAATAAACAAATGTTAAAAAAATATTTTTTTAAAGTGTATCATTCATTTTGAGGGGGCTCCTGGGTGGCTCAGTCGGTTAAGCATCCAACTTCAGCTCAGGTCATGATCTCGTGGTTCATTAGTTCGAGCCCTGCGTCGGGCTCTGCGCTGACAGCTTGGAGCCTGGAGCCTGCTTCGGATTCTGTGTCTCCCTCTCTCTCTGCCCCTCCCCTGCTCATACTTTGTCTCTCTCTCTCTTTCAAAGATAAGTAAACATCAAAAAAAAAATTTTAATAAAAAAATCTTTTTAAAAACATAGCATTTATTTTGACAAAAGCATAATGGGATTTCTAGAAAGCAGATTTATTCATGTGTTTATGTGTTTGCATCCCCCCTAAAAACAAATGGGTAGCAGCAACTAAAAAGTTCTAAGCTTCTAGAGGAAAGGAAAAGGAGTCTGAATTCAGAATTGGCCACCAACAGCTCACAGTGGAGAAGAGCCACTGGGAGTCTCTGGGAATTCCAAGAGCTACTATTACCAGCTGGTCCTACATCCAAGATAAAGCATACTCTCCATATGGATTGCATTGTGACCGTAGGGGTGTTAGCAGCTATTTCCCTCCTTCATCCCTGTAGATGTTTCTTCTTGTAACTGCTGAGCATAACTCGCAGGAGCACGTGCCACAGCCCTGAAGACACACTTCGGTCAACTGTGCTCTCTGGAAAAAGTGACAGAAGATCTCTTCTTAAGTTGCGGGAAGCAAAGATGCCTTTTAAATGGGCAGCAGGGGTGACTTGGTCAGGCTTCTGATAAGTGAAATTACAAAATTCTAGAGATGGGCACCAGCACCTCAAGCATCGATATTCATTGGACTATTGGCCGTCCGGGGTATGAATGGACAATCTGCTTTTAAACAGATTACAATCCAATTAGAGATTAAAGCACAGTACCTGACACATAGTAGGTGTTCAATAAAGGCATGTTGAATGGAAGGAAGGGAGGGAGGGAGGGTAGTGAAACCAGCTTACAAAAATGGAAAAATAATATAAAATGTGATCAGTGCAGTCAGAAAGGTCCGAAGCGCTCCTGGAGTTTGTTTGGAGGGTGAAGGCATTGCTCCCAGAAGAAGAAATCACAAAGGTCTTTATGAAGATGGAATATATACAATGGTCCTGAAAGATGAGGAAATTTGTCCATCTACCCTTTCAGCTAATGAAAAAAAGCACTTCTACTATGGCAGCCTTAAAACATATGCTTGTGACTTGATCTAAAACAAACTTCACGCAAAGCATAAAGAATCATTAGCTTTTAAATATCCTTTTCCCCTGGAAATCTGGCAATGAAATCTCACTGAAATGTCAGAAACTAGTATCTCAGTTTTCTGAGCTATAATAGATTCAATATGGTACTTTAAGGAAAAAAAAATCCCCTTTACTCCATCCTTTTCCATATGTAGATTTTCCTTGAATCAGCATCATGAAAGTTAAAGTCCTTAGAACTAAATCCTTTGGAGGCTACGGCTTACCCAGCAAAGAAACGGTAGTGTTTTTATACATGGGGGTACTCAGCTAATTTTTATTTACCCGTCCTGTAAAACCAGTTCAATTTAGTTGATAACTCTCATGAAATTTTCATAGCCTAACAAGTCAAAACCCCCATGATGATAAAGACAAGGGCCATTTAACTCTATTATACATGCATTTGTTAGCAAGCAGGCTGGCACAAATTCCTTCTTCTTAAAGATCTCCATTATTTGTGCCAACAGAATAAATATTCAAAGAGAAGCCAATTTAAATCTTGGAAAAACTCTAAGGTGCTCCAGGATGCTTTCACCATCCTCTCCCTTGCACCCCTTTCCGGGCATCTGCTACGTATTAACAACACTAAAACAACAGAAGACATCTATAAACAATATTTCCTGCAAGGAAGACATAAGACATTCTGGTGCATATCTTAGCAACAGATGTTTTAGTATATCTGAAATCCAATACCCAGCAAAGCAGTGATGATATACTTTAGTGTAACCTAACAAAGTAATGTTACATTATATCTGATTTGTTTTTATTTAGAATAGCTCCTCAAGGCCATTCCAGAGCAAGCTTATTTTTCAACCCTCTTGCCGTCACTGAATGCAATCTTCTTTAGATGCTGAGAGTTTAAGCATTTGAAATGGAAATGAAGTCTCACAGAGGCTATACTGGAATGCTACATGCACTCACAAGATCACAGATTACCAGCAATGATCCAGCCCAATCTTATTTCACATATATGTAATTTGTCAAGGTCAGCATGGAAAGCCAATGGCAGATAGTACCAGAGCCTGGGTCTCTGGATTTCTGGCTTTAACACACACACACACACACACACACACCCCAGCCAGAGCTTTCCTGCTGAGGACACAATGATTTCTGTTAAACAAAGACCTCCTGACTAAAATACGGGGAGCTTGAGTTTCTCCTTCAGTTTCTTCGTGGCAAGGGAAAAAATGGAAGCTCATGGGCACTTTTTCTCCTCTAAGCTTTTAAATATTTTGTTACAGTCCTGTGATTGTTTCAAAGAGGGACTTAAAAGCTCAGGTCAAATAAATAAATAAATAAAGTTCAGGTAAACTGGGGCACCTGGCTGGCTCAATCGATAAAGCGTGCGCCCCTGATCTCAGAGTCATGAGCTCAAGCCCCACGATGAGGGTGGAGACTACTTTTAAAAAATAAGTAGAAGTTCAAGTAAATTGTCTGGTGGGTTGGTATGACATCTGTACTTACGGTGAGAACTGTTCATCATATAGTAATGGCAACATTTAATACTAGTACTGCCTCCTCCGTAGGCGTTCCCCTACACTAAGTGACCGCAGTTTGGCTTGGCTGCGGTAGTAGCTGCAGTGACGGTGGTGGTGATAATTAGTAAGGACAGTAAGAACAGCAAAAGTCCACCTGACTGAACTCAGTGTGCCCAGCACTGTTCTAAGAATACTACCTAGTTCACTCTTCCAATCTTTCTGCTCTAAGGTCTTATATCCTCTTTGGAAAGGAGGAGATTGAAGAAGTTATGCAGCTGGTAAACGATGAGCTAGAGAGAGGTCTTCAGCGTGCTGCCTAGACCAACTAGGGTGAACACAGGAGCAAAACACAGACAGGAAGTGCACTGTTGCATGTTTCTTAATAAAAAGTTCAGTTAAAGTCCTGCCCCTACCCACATCTGCAGCAGTGCTTCTGACGCTTGAATGTGTATGGAGATTACGCGGGAACCTTGTTAAAATACAGATTCCAATCCACTAAATCTCGGCTGGGGACTGGGATTCTGCATTTCTAACAAGCTCCCAGAAAATGCTGATGCTGGTGGTCCACAAGCCACATGGAGTAACAGGAGATGAGCATGCAAATTATTCATTACGGATAAAGAGTTACTGTTTAAGTGACTTTACATATGAGAAGGCAAATACTGCTAGTGAACTTACAGATTCAGCCTAACTGGGTGTCAAAAATCAACCCTACAAAGTGCATGCACTGTTTCTCTCCTCTTTCAAGACGCACTAGCAGAATTAAGCATGCAATTCCATAGCCCCTTACCAGACACAACTAACTGATGGGTTTTCAGGAGCAGATCTCACAGGAGGGGCACATGGAAAATACAGCTGAAAGCAGGGAGTGATGACTGCATAATTAACCGATGTAAAAACAGGATTATTTGCATTTCAAGTCCTACAAGTTTCTCTCCCTATCACAAGAATTCCTGAAGTTAGCAGTTTTTTATGACAAACTTTTTAATTGGCTAGGATTAACATATGTGATTCTAAATCATCAAAGAAGGTTTAACTGGTCTGTGAAGGATGGAATCTATTCTGCTACTCAAATATATTACTCTCTGAAAACCCATTAAGAAGCTGGTTTGCTCTCACTTGGATTTCAAACAGCCTGGGTTCCATGAACTTTGGTCTAATTATATTAAAGAAAGAGAAGTCAAGGACATTCAAATCTCAAATCAAACATCTTGACCTTCTGGAGGAACTAATTACCTAGAAACGTCTTAGCTGTTTATTAAAGGCTAAACTGTGCCTCACCACCACCACTAAATTCACATATTGAAGTCCCCACCACCCTGTACCTCAGAACATGACCAGATTTGGAGATGTGGTCTTTAAAGAGGCTTTTTACATTTTCATTACACATTAAAAATGAAGCCATTAGCGTGGACCCTAATCCAATATGGCCAGCGTCCTTCTAACAAAGAGAGATCAGAACACAGATACGCACAGAAGGATGACCATCTACAGACATGGAGAGAAGACAGGCATCTACGAGCTAGAGAGGGACCTCAGAGGAAACCACAGACTTCCAGCCTCTAGGATTGTAAGAAAATAAGTTCCGTTATTTAAACCACACAGTCTAGGTGCTTCATTGTGGCACTCCTAGCAAACTAACACATTTGCTTTTTGCTTTCTCAATACAAAGTGAAATACAGCAGAAACTTGCAATACATAGAATTCAGAAAAAGAGGGGTTGTACATACTATGATGGACATCGTTGCTGGGGCAACGCTGGGGCATAGGGAAGCCCACGGTCAGAACGAGGAAGACTCATCATAGATCCCAAATTACTTGTTCTCTTTATACTCAATGATGCAAAGTATTCTACATCAACATACATATTTCTGACCTGCAGCAAACCTAGGTTTAAATTCCAGTGCTGCCATTTAACTATCTGTACAATCTTCAAATTTGACGCCCATGCCATCTCTAAAATGGGTACCCATCTCCTAAAAGTTGTTGTAAGGACTAAATGAGATATTTCAGACCAGACACTGACTGACCAGCTCTTCCAGCACATCCTGGATACCTACCAGTCCCAGTTCTTAAGTCAGTCAAGCACAATCAAAGCCCTCCTGTTATGGATGGGCTTTGGCACCTGGACAGTAAGTGGAAGAAGCAGAGTAAAGCAAGGAACCGTAAATGGCCGACATTTGTATTTTTAAACATTTTAATGTTCACTTAAATCATACATAAGTTCACTCACTCAACCAATCCGTAGATCTGGAGGCAAAGGACATTTCTTTGAGAATGGTCTGCTGCATGGAGTTCTTCATAAGCCACACCATGATGCAGTGTTAACTTTTGGTTTCTGTTTCTTTAAAGAGCATCAGGAACTAAAAGATCTTTGACAAACTGAGTGCAGAGCCTTCCTGTACTTTTTTCATCCCCTCCTTCCTGTACTTCATTCAAACACAGTATTTGTTAGCACAGTGGTTCTCCATGTTAACACGATTCAGAAGCACGAGCAGGGCTTGGTAAAAACCACAGATTTGTAGAGCTTTCCTCTGAGGTTCCTGATTCATTAGGTGCTGCCCAGGAATCTGCATTTTTAACAAGTCCCTAGAGGGTACTGCTGTTGCTGGTCTGGAAGCCACATTTTAAGAACGCACCTTCACTGATTTCTTTCATAGAAAGTGCATCTTTCTGCATTCATATTTCATCAATTTACACAATACATAATTAAATTCCATAAATTAGAAACAAATACTGCTGATGCCTGGTGGCTTACAACTCCACTGAGCAGGATGGAAGTGTGTGGGCATCTTACAGGGATGTCCTGGACATTCACCCCACCACGGATGCCACGTTATAGAAGGCAGAGAACACCAGTTACCACGGGGAGTTTCGTCAAATGGACGTGGGTTAAGAGATCATCAACTGTGTTCTGTTTATCACTTTCCCGCATCCATTCTAAACAGAGAGGAAAAAAGAATCATGAGCTGGACAGATATGCTTTTTGAATCATCACGTCCTTATTAAGGATTTTTCTCACTACCCGGTATCCCAGGCTATAATGACATTTGTACACAGGGTCATTGATCCAGCTTTAATTTGTAGGTTTAAAAAAAAAAAATCCCCTGACTTCACAGGTGAGACTTACTGCCTCTATCGCCGTCATCTTCTGAGAAATCGCCTGATCTGTGATTCAAGACTTTTTGTGACTTTTTCTCATAAAGCCTCAGCCTGTTTTCTAGGAAGTTTCAACTGATGCATCTATACTAGAGCCCTCCAGGTGTGGACCAAAAGAGTGGAAGAAACTTTTGCTTTCTTAGGTTCAGTATGCCCCAACCTATTTTCACTCAATTAATTTTTTTAAATTTTCTTTTATGTTTATTTATTTTTGAGAGCAAGAGAGACAGAGCATGAGCAGGAAAGGGCGGAGAGAGAGGGAGACACAGAATCTGAAGCAGGCTCCAGGCTCTGAGCTGTCAGCACAGAGCCCGATGCAGGGCTCGAACCCACAGACCGCGAGATCATGACCCGAGCTGATGTCAGACACTTAACCGACTGAGCCACCCAGGTGCCCCTATATTCACTCAATTAAAAAACAAACATATATGCTAGAATAAGTTACCACCCTCCTACATCACTTGGATATCCAAGTGAACTGATAAACCAAGAAGAGATTAAGCAATTGTGACAGCTCGTCAAGACCACACAAAAAGAGATTCACACTCAAGAACTGGAGGTCAAGGACACAGAAGCTGGCATCCATGGTCTTACTCCTCCCAAACCTCACGGGCACTGGAAGGCAGCAAAACCCAGGAGCTATAAAAAGGACACCAGAAATTCCAGCTCAATTTCACTTCCAAAATCTAAACAAAACCTATCTAACTTATTCATAAAATATATATCCCAAGATTTTTACATCTGACTTGTTTCATGCTGGTTTCTTATCTCAACCCAAAGAAATGAAAGCTGTAAGAACCAGGAGGGGCACCTGGGTGGCTCTATCAGGTAAGCATCCGATTCAGCTCTGGTCACGATCTCATGGTTCATGGGTTCGAGCCCTGCATTGGGCTCTGTGCCGACAGCTCAGAGGCTGGAGTCTGCTTCAGATTCTGTGTCTCTCCCTCTCTCTGTCCCTCCCTTGCTTGTGCTCTGTCTCTCTCAAAAATAAACATTAAAAAAAATTTTTTTAAAGAATCAGGGAAAAATAAAACCAGAATATCAATATCAACAAACTATAAAGAAAGCCCAAAACAATCTGCAAAGAGATACTAGAATTAACGAGAAGCTAACTGCCAATAAAACTCAGTATATACTGGGACACTGGGTGGCTTAGTCGGTTAAGGGTCTGACTTTCGCTAAGGTCATGACCTCGCCATTCGTGGGTTCGAGCCCCGAGTCGGGCTCTGTGCTGANCTCCTAGAAATAAATAAAAAATATTAAAAAAAAAAATCAGTATATACTAAAGCCAACAGAATTTCTAAGCTACCACAAAAAAGACTCAGAAAATGCATCTTGGAGGTGCCTGGGTGGCTCAGTCAATTAAGCTTCCGGCTTCAGCTCGTATCATGATTTCATGGTTCACGAGTTCAAGCCCTCCATCAGACTCCCTACGGTCAGCGCAGAGCCCGCTTCATATCCTCTGTACCCACCCACCCCCCTCAAAAATACATAAACATCATAAAAATTTTTAAAAAGTAAATGCAACTTAAAATGACTCCCTGTGGTATATTCACAGAACTGGTTACTACACAGCAATGAGAATAAACACTCCACCACAACAAATCAGATTTCACAAAAGCAACACTGAGTCAACAAAGTCAGATACAAAAGAAAGCATATGCTGTAGTTCACTGTCCCCCCACTTTGGAACTTAGGACAGTGCTGGACCCTGGAGAAAGGCAGTAATACAAAAGGAACCTAAGGAAGGCTTCTAGGAAGCAGCTAATGTTCGGGGTTTTNGTTTTCAAATTCAGTAAACTGGGGGCGCCTCGGTGGCTCAGTCGGTTAAGCGTCCGACTTCGGCTCAGGTCAGGATGTCACAGTTTGTGAGTTCGAGCTCCGCATCGGGCTCTGTGCTGACAGCTCAGAGCCTGGAGCCTGTTTCAGATTCTGGGTCTCCCTCTTTCTCTCTGCCCCTCTCCCACTCCGCTTTCTCTCTCTTTCAGAAATAAATGAAACATAAAAACAAAAACAAAACAAAATTCAGTAAACTGTACATTTATACAAACAGATACATGTATCATATTCCCTCTCTCCCCCCCCATATATTACTTGAATATAAAGTTTGTTTGTTTGTTTTTTTACAAGATACCACTCACAATTAACAAAAAAAATTTTAAGGACCTAAGTACAAATCTAACAAAAGCTGTATAAAAACTTTATGAAGACTTTTTAAATTTAAAATTTCTATTATTAAAAAAAATTAATGAGGGAGATACCATAGTCTTGGGTTAGGAAATTCAGTACTGTGAAGCCCGTTCCTTCCACATTGAGTTATGTGCCCAATGCAATCATAAGATGGTTTCTAAAGTAAATCTATACTAAGGACCAAGCTGCCCAGGAAACAGAACAAGGTGGGGAAGCTGGTCCCACATGATCAGCAATGTAGAGAAAGAGGCACTGCCCCAGGGACAGACAACCCGAACACTGAAACAGAACCAAGAGCTCAGAAGGTGATCCTCAGTTATCTGGAAAACCGATACGACAGAGCTCCTATCACAGATCGGCAGAAAGGCTGTGCTATCAGTAAACAGTGCTGGGGCCACAGGTTATCTATATGGACGGAACATGAATCCCTACTTCATACCGTATTTTTAAAAATCCATTTCAAGGATTTAAAGGTGAACTGCAAAACTTTAAAATTTGTAGAAGAAAACACAAGAGAGTACTTTTAGAACTTTTGGATAGTAAAAAAAAAACTTTTTAAAACAAGACACAAGACATTATTAACCTTAAATAAAGGTAAAGGGTAGGTTTGAGTATTTAAGTTTATATATATGTATATATTTTTTAGTAATCTCAACACCCAATGTCGGGCTCAAAGGCATGATCTCGAGAGATCATGAGTTACATATTTTTCTGACTGAACCAAACAGGCACCCTAGATTTGAAAAGTTTAAAAAATTTTTTTAACATTTATTTATTTTTGAGAGAGGGAGAGACAGACATACAGATATACAGCACCAGTGGGGTGGGGCAGAGAGAGACACACAGAATCCAAAGCAGGCTCCCGGTTCTTAGCTGTCAATGCAGAGCCTGACATGGGGCTCAAACTCACAAACTGTTAAGATCATGACCTGAGCTGAAGACAGACACTCAACCGACTGAGCCACCTAAGTGCCCCTAGATTTGAGTATTTTTTAAACTAGAACTTGTGATAACCAAAAGAAATGAAAATCAAGTGAAAAGAGAAACCACAGCTGGGAAAAGACATCTGCATATGACAAAAGAATGTCTACAGTACGTAAATAATTCCTACGAATCAATTAGAGAAAGGCAAAAAGTGAGAAAAACGGGCAGAAAATGATCAAGTACTTTTAAAAAGGTGCAAAGTAATAGCCAGCCAATAAATACATAAAAATATGTTCAATTCTTGTTAGTTATAAAAGAAATGCAAATTAAAATCACAACTTGAGATAGAGTCTCATACGCTCCAAATTGATAAAAATTTTAAAGTCTGGTAATATTAAGTAGTATCACTACCCTAAGTAGCACCATTACCATATTACCTCTGGTAGGGAAGTAACCATCTTGGAAAATAATGTTACATATATATAGTAACGTTTACCATGCACCTATCCTACCCTCCAGCAACCCAATGTTAACAGTAGCATTGCTCATAAAAGCCCAAAGCTGGAAACTGCCTAAACAATGAAAGGATAAACTGTAGTGGAGTCATACAATGGAATGCCATACAGCAGCAAAAGTGAATGAACTACAGCTACATGAATCAACACAGACGAATGACTCTCAAAAACAAAATTAACTGTGGAGTTGGTTGCGCAATGGCATACATTTACCAAATCCCACCCAACTGTACGCTTAAATTGTAAATTGTGTTTTATGTAAATTGTACCTTAATAAAGCTGTCTGCCCAAAAGTTGAGCAAATCAAGTGGGGGGAAAGTGCAAAGGGTACTATTCCACTTACAAAAAAAAAAAAAAAAAGATTAAAACCAGGCAAACATAAAATTAAATGCAGTGAAATTACAAAGGAAACTAAAGGAAAGAAATGTACAAAATTCAGAATCATAATTTCCTTCAGAGGCAGTGAAAGGAATGGTGTTGAGAACGTCAGAGGAGACCCTTCAAGAGTACAAACTGGATGCTGATACAAGGTGCCTAAGTTGTTTCATAACTGCTGAAACCAAACAGAAATGATACAATCCTTTATTACATAAACAATGTTTCAAAAAAAGTTAAAGGGGATTTAAAAAGTTCTATTTAGAGAGATCAAATGAAAGAGAACAAATTTATCTTAGTAAAATGTTAAATAATAATCAGGGCTGGCTTCTTTGTTTTGCTTTCGGGCTCTTCCTTTAACCTCAAAATTTCAAAATTTTGTTAAGTCTTCTAAAGTTTGTTATATGCGTAGAAAATACGCCCTTCAGTATTAAAGGCTAAAGGGCTATGATGTATGCAACCTACTCTCAAGGTGTTCAAAAATAAATTATGTGTGTGTATACATATGTTCTGAATAATAAAGCAAATCAGCAAAAAAAGATTTAAAATGTGGAATTCAGCTATTCTTGCAACTTCACATTTTTCAAAAGTAAAAAAAAAAATTTAAACGGTTGACTACGGAAAGATTAAAAACTCAACACAGAAAACACCATTTGATACTTAGAATATACTTTTTATGGCTTTATCCTAGTCTCTTTAAGATTTGGGGCTTTTTTTTGTTTTTTGTTTTTTGTTTTTGTTTTTTAGTGTTTATTTTTGAGAGAGAGAGAGACAGACAGAGCATGAGCAGGGAAGGGGCAGAGAGAAATGGAGACAGAATCCAAAGCAGGCTCCAGGCTCTGAGCTGTCAGCACAGAGCCCGACGCCAGGGCTCAAACTCACGGACGGTGCGGTCATGACCTGAGCCAAAGCTGGATGCTCAACCAATTGAGCCACCGAGAGGCCCCTGCCCTTACCCTATTCTAATCATTTTTTAACATTATAAAGAATCACATAACTGAATTACCTGCTCCCTACCAGTCTCAGACCAAGAGGTGCTGGAATGACCACACTGAGGATCCAGAGCAGGCTTGACTTCATTATTTAAGTGTCGTGGCTAAAATGAATTGTCATTGAGTAGTGAAGTGGTTTCCCATGATACCAGAAGTGGTGGCACTTTGAGAGAGGACGCTGTCGATGCACACATTTCTATCTAAAAAGAATATTGTTTTCATTGGGGTAAGAAATACAAAGAGCCAAATGTCACCCAGCATCAGTAAACAATGGCAGAAATCGATTCACTCCCGCAACATTGTAGATTTTCTAAAGCAAAAATAAGTTATGCTGCAGAAACACTCAAGGGAAAGGTTTTTGTTCCCAAACTTGACACCTATTGGATAATATCTTTTACAGTATAGAAGGGCTGCCCGAGAGAGGGCAAAGATCAGCTCTTTTAAAGCATAATCCACACTGAAAGATCCTTTCAACTAATGATAAACAGCCTCTTGCTCTACAATAACACATTCGATATGAATACACAAGTCAAATGTAACAATATACAAAATGATCTAAGGAAAAACAAGAGCAGATGACATGAGAGTATGTGTCATCTCAAAGGAGATGCGGAAACTCACCTACCACCTTACATCACAGCTCATTAGAAATTTACATTAGCCTCCTCTGGGTCAAAATGGCACTTTGTATAGGAAAATTTATCATGCCCTCGTTTGCCATTGTATAAATCTTTTACAAAAAAGTCACCACAGTGTACCATAGCTCATTGATAAGTTAATTACTAGTGAGACAAAGCATGTGACCAAAGCATGGCTTTGGGGAGGGTTCTGCTTAATATTTATTAAAGTAACCACAAAAGCCTTCTTGCTATGAATTAAAGCCACCCACAACATTTTAATTCTGGCTACTGAGTGATTAGAGAAATAATGGGCAGCTGCTAATACATTTCAGCACTTTAGTATGAACAAGTGTGATAGTCTGGAGACCTCGGCCATATGCACATCCCTAAATACACCTTGTTGTGAATGCAGGTCTCCTAAGGAGGGGAAACCGGCGTGGGTACAAAAAGAAAAACATGCTTCTAAATACAACCATAAAATATACCTTACACCAGCGTTCTTAATTTTCTAGGGTTGTGCAGATCTGTGAAATTTTGATCAAAGATACGAACTCTCGCCCTTGGAAACTGCACATGTGTCCACAATCACATCATTTTAGATTTAATTTCAGGGGGTTCAGTGACCCCAGTTTAAAATACTCTGCACTACAGACTGTTATTATACTGCATATAAGATTTTCTCAAAAGTCCCAACTCAAGCTTTTATGCCTAAAGAATGACAAACTAAGAGTCCAAAACTAAACACAGTTAAGAGATGACAAATCTGGGGCGCCTGGGTGGCTCAGTCGGTTAAGTGTCCGACTTCGGATCAGGTCATGATTTCGCAGTTCGTGGGTTCGAGCTCTGTGCTGGGCTCTGTGCTGACTGCCAGCTCAGAACCTGGAGCCTGCTTCTAATTCTGTGTCTCCCTCTCTCTCTGACCCTCCCCTGCTCACACTGTCTCTTTCTCTCTCTCTCTCAAAAACAAATAAAACATTTAAAAATTTTGAAAAAAGAGATGACGAATATACTAGCGGTGAACTTTAAAAGTAATAATTATAATGGGTTTTATATTGATAAAATTCACTGATTACCTAACATGATACATTTCTACAAAATGCAGTCACAAACTTAACATTAGTAGCTCCCTTCTTCCTAAACAAAGACTTTCACTCAGACAATTATTAATTACAACCAATTTACTGGACAGTCACAATACAAGAGTCTGTTGAAAACAAAAGCTATTGACCCAAATAGTTTTCCTAGGATATAGTCTGTAGCATACAGCTCTAATTGTTTAACTTAATCCTTGTTCTTTTGTAAATCCTTGTTCAAATGTAAATTGCATCTGGCAGAGTCTGAGAGTGTGGGGTATGTGATTTTTTTTCTGTTGATCTCTGTAAATACAAAATTACAAATCTCTGCTTCCTAACACAGAAGGATAAAAGAACTGAGAGCAATCTCTTTCTATTCTAAGAAACCAGAGGGGATTTGAACAAATCTGAGTGCAAATTTTATTTCTGATTAGGAAAACAAAGGATTAAAAATATAATTATCCAAATACATGTGTTGTTATAAAATGACTTGTTAATGGATTACCCAATGAAGCACTATAATTATGGATTTCACTGGTCAAATTTACCTTCTTACACTCTTCAGGACCAACAGATAATGGAACATGTGTCCACAAACACAAATTCCTTTCTTATACCCTATTTTCTGGATGAGTGCCCCATGGAATTTTAACAAAAGCATTATTTATTCATCAGTTGAGCATCTGAACAAATTACAAAGCAACAACTACCTCTCAATCTTAGAAATCTACCTTTGTTTGTCTAATAATCCTCAAATACACTTGTAATCATGCCTAAACAAATCTAAATGAAACATCTGAAAAATACTTAGAAGATTAGAAATATCCCTTAACCAACTTAAAAAAAACCCTCCAATGACTGAAGGACTTATAAAAGTTTCTTAATTTTAAATTTATTAAAAGAATTCCTTAAAAGAACACACTATTGGCTGCGAACAAAACATGTGGGAAATCACAAACCCACTCCTAAGGAACTGGCAACCATCCCTTTCACATGTCTGCTCTGATGCAATTCACCCTGCTCCATTTTTTTTTAAATAATACTTTTATGGAAACAGAATCCATACACCAGATAATTCCTCCCATTCACAACATGTACAATTCGATGGTTTCTTAGTATATTCACAGAGCTGTGCAGTCATCAGCCCGATTAATTGTAAAACATTGTCAACACCCCCCAAAAAAGCCCCACACCCATCTGCAGTCAGTCTCCATTTTCCCACAAACCCCCCCAGACCCAGGCAGACACCTGCTTTCTTTCTCTGTGGATGTATCTGTTCTAACAGTTCTCACGAATGGAATCACACAATTTGCGATCTTTGATGACTGGCTTCTTCCACTTAGCAAAATGTTTTAAAGGTTCCTCCATGTGGTACCATGCTTTGGGACGTCACTCCTTTAATTGCCAAATAACGTTCCATCGGACAGATATGCCACACTTTATTTATGCCGTCGTTAGTTGTTGTTTAGACACTGGGGGTTTCATTTCCATCAAATCTTTTTTCTCTCAAAAAAAATTTTTAGACATTCAAAAATATGCTTCTGTACAACTTTTCTAGAAACAATTTGGCAATTTGTATCTAAAAGTTCTGGGGCACTGGGGCATCTGGGTGGCTCAGGCAGTTAAGCATCCAGCTCTTCATCTCAGCTCAGGATTGCTTGTTTTTAAAAATAATTTATATTTATTAAATCAAGGAAATTGTCTTTTTTAAATTTTTTTTTTATTTTAGAGAGAGAAAGAGCACAAGTAGGGGAGGTGGCAGTGGTAAAGACAGAGAATCCCAAGCAGACTCTGCACTGAGTGGGCTGAATCCCATGACCATGGGATCATGACCTGAGCCAAAATCAAGAGTCGGATGTTCGACCAACTGAGCCACCCAAGCGCCCCTCTGCTAAGGTCTTGATCTCAGGGTCATGAATTCAAGCCCCACATTGGGTTCCATGCTGGGCATGGAGCCTACTTTAAAAAATAAAAAAAAGTATGAGGCAAGCAGCCACATTCACAGGGAAAGGAAGGCATTACCGTAAATTAAAAAGCAGCCTAAGAACAGTTCAGATAGATGATTTTATTTCTGTAGAATCACATGCATATACATATGCATGCAGGTCCCTGAATTATACCCATATTCTCTCTCTCTCTAAGGGTATACTCCAACTTTCAACTTTCAAATGTGATTGCCCTTAGGAAGTAAAAGAGAAGGAAGGAGCTCCTTGTTTCTTTATCACTTATTCTCTTAATAACCAAGATGAAAAATAACAACACTAAAAAAATCTTTAAAGCCACTGTGTGACAGCCATCACTTAACTGAATTTGCAAAAATTCCTGGAAAACTAAATGGTTAATCATACCAGCATCTTTGAGCAGGTAATAAACTCTTATGGTCCAAGGACTACATCTCTGCTCTTCTTGGGGGAAAAGGTAGGTCCTAAGGTCTTCACAGATCCCTTTGTTCCTTAGACTTCAAAAAGTTGCTCAATAAATGCAGCTTACTAAGCTTGCTACCAGTATTCCATTTCTTTAATGTTTATTTGAAAGAGAGAGAAACAGAGAGTGTGCAAGTGGAGGGACAGAGAGAGAGAGAGAGAGGGAGGGAGAGAGGACCCCAGGCAGACTCCATGCTATCAGCAAAGAGCTCGACTGGGGGCTCAATCTCATGAACCAAGATCAAGACTCAGATGCTTTACCAACTGAGCCACCCAGGCGCCCCATCGGTGTTCTATTTTAAGTACAACACACAATATAATTTATAATATAGTATTATATATATGATATATTATAGTATTATATATATGTCCTCAGGAAAATTTATCTTAGCTTTCATGCTAATAACTTGATTTTGCATTCTTTTCAATATTATACTTTCCTTTATATTATACTTGATGACATTCTTACAACAGGTAGAATTATATTGGCTCTAGTAGCTAACTTCCCTCACTTACCTACTGTATATGTTTTTACAAGGACTTCTACATATTTCTCTAAATTCAGACTCACTGAATGTAAGAGCTACAAGAAGCTTTAGATAAGATCTGGTCCAATCTCCTCAATTTACAGACGGGGGCTGTTTCTGCAGATGTTATTTCCCCAGGGTCCTTTCAATTAGTGGCAGTGCCAGGACTAGAACCCAGAACCTGGGCTTCCACCTGTTTTTATTTAAACACGACTACAAGGGTGCCTGGGTGGCTCAGTCAGTTAAGCGTCCGACTTCGGCTCAGGTTATGACCTCACAGTTTGTGGGTTTGAGCCCCTCATCAGGCTCTGTGCTGACAGCTCAGAGCCTGGAGCCTGCTTCGGATTCTGTCTCCCTCTTTTTCTGCCCCTCCTTCACTTGTGCTCACACTCTCAAAAATAAACATTAAAAATAAATAAATACGGGCGCCTGGGTGGCTCAGTCGGTTAAGCGTCCAACATTGGCTCAGGTCATGATCTCACAGTCCCTGGGTTCGAGCCCTGCGTCAGGCTCTGTGTTGACAGCTCAGAGACTGGAGCCTACTTCCAATTCTGTGTCCCTCTCTCTCTCTGACCCTCCCCTGTTCAAGCTGTGTCTCTCAGAAATAAAACATTTTTGAAAATTTTTAAAAATAAACAAACAAACAAACATAACAACAAATCAATTCTACCAATTCATTGAACGGCCACTCTGCTTTCTTTCATTTCTGAAGCGCTCAGTTGAGTAATTGATAGGGCAAAGTTTCATGTGGATTTTCTCCCCTTCACACCAATCTGGGTATCTGGCTAAACAAATTACATACACAGCAAGTAAAATCTGCCCTATAATTTCCACAAATATACTTGAACAAGTGCTTTTGTTGGGCACAACGCTTATAACACAAGAAGTAGCCATTTCTAGGTTGAAATTTATCTTATGTCAGGACACCAATGGAGTTAAATCTTACAGATTTATCTATTTGAACGTGAGAAGAGCTAAAAACAAGTCATGATGTATTAAATCAAAGAAGATGTGTGTTAGGTGTCTAGGTTAGCAATTCCCTATTTATTTTGACTCATTGCATAGCCCCAAGACTGAGTTATACCAACTCAACACAGTTTGTTTCCATATAATAACCTGCATAGATAATTCATGCCTACTTGGTGTTCACATATCTACATCACTGCCTAAGCACATGCAAATTTATTCATCACACCAATCATTGTCTTTTATATTTAAGGATGATGCCATTGATAGTAACTGCTACCCTTGTCCACAAGTTTGCCTGAAAAGACAGCTATATTTTCTACATCATTAAAACAATTTTTAAAAGTAGGCACTGCTTTAAGTTTTACGAGCTAGCAGTTTGAGGGCAGATGGCAAACAAGGAAAGCTGACTTGGGTTCAGTGCCAGACACTATTCTATGTGCTCTACCCATGTTAACTCCTGCAGTCCTTACATGCACCTGAGATAGGAACTGTCATCCTCACTTACAAATGAGGAAACTGAGGCATGATGAGGAAAGGTAATTCGTCCAGGTTCACATAGCAGTATGCGAAAAGGGTGGGATTTGAACTCAGAGTCTAGCTCTGGAGTCTGTGCCTTTAACCGCTGCTCTGCACTGCCCTTCAAAATGGGTCCACTGGGAATAAAGTCCAGGAAATCCAGCATGTGCTCACTCTTACAGACTATCACCCACACATCCCTCAGTGGCACCTGTTTGTGGTCCCCCCTTTCCAAACTAATTAGCAAAGTCATACCCATCATCTACTCTGTGCCTCAGACTATAAAAACAGCCAAGTTGGAAACATGAAATTTAAGACAGGATCTCATTTTATACACCAAAAAAAAAAAAAAAAAAAAAAAATGACCATCTAGTTAGGGAGGCAAGGTATATACCTAAATAAAACAGTGAAGGCAATGTCAGGGTTATCATAATATCTGAAGATGTGATGCATATGAAGTTTCTAATAGCTAAAGAGATTTCTTCTTCCTATTCACTCTGTCATGAAGCTCACCATCACAATGGCTTTGCATACTTTTTCAAAAAGCTTTCAAAGAACACTCTGAGGTCTTGGGCTGGTCCTCCTCCAAGAAACATTCACAGGGAACATTTTCAATAGTGAACTGTCTCTAAAACTGTCATCAAGCCTATTATTGAAGTGGCCTAGCGTCCGATAACCTGACACGGGAACAGAAAGCCCTTCATATCAGACACTACAAACTGTTAATCTTATTGCATGATCACCAACTCAACTCAGCTTGAATTCCTCAAAAGATACCAAAGTGGCTTGCAAAAACTCCTCCCTGAAAACTTTGGTCTCTGGCCCTCCATTCCTCTCAGCAGAAAGGTTTCCTTGCAATCGCTCTTTAAAGAATATCTATGTGTGTAAGGGGGTTCTGTATAGCTCGCACCTAACTACCTATTGAAAACTAGATCACAGGGACACCTGGGTGGCTTAGTCAGTTAAGTATCTGATGCTTGATTTCGGCTCAGGTCATGATGTCACAGTTCATGGGCTTGAGCCCTACATCGGGCTCTGTGGTGACACTGCAGAGCCTGCTTGGGATTCTCTCTCTCTGACCTTCCCCTGCTTGTGCTCTCTCTCTCTCGCAAAGTGAGTAAATAAACTAAAAAAAAAAAACAAAAAAAAAAAACTAGATACATCAGACTTCTGAGTATCTGAAACTGTGAAGTAAAATGTCTATAAATATCCAAATACATAGTTTGTTACTTATAACACTAGTTCTCAAGCTATAAATAGCAGAGACTATTCTCTATAAATGTAGAACAGCTGTTATTTGAATTTTAAGAGGAAAAGACTACAAGTGGGTAATTCTAACAGCAAGGTATTTTTTCCCACCGACTCTCTTTATATTTCAAATTGGAAAACTTGTTCAATTTCTTCTTCTTCACCTTCACTGGGTAATGTGACAGTCTCGATTAGGTCCTGGCATATAATTTACTCTTGTACTTTAATTTCATTTACTCCATCTAATCCTCTGTTTTTATTCATCTGAACACTAAACTGATTTTCATCCACTGTTTTCATGAATGTATAAGAACCAAATTATAAAACTTGGGCAATGCTCACCTTTTTGTGCCACTTATTTCTAAATAAAAAATTATCATATCGGTAAACTAGATACAAGTGACAGTTTAAGGAGCAAATACAGCTGATCAAAATTTTTCAGTGTTTACTGTAGAACTACATGCTAGGTATACAATAACAAGCAAAACTGACATCGTGCCTGAAGCTTTGTGAGGTCTTCTATGGCTTTCAGAGATATTCTAATTTGTGTTTACAGAGCCTGTGAGGAGAACTCAGTCATACCCAAACAAAACCCGTGTATTTTACACACATTTGCAAATGGTACCTCATTAATAGAGCTACATTATGTCTGGAGGCTGCAATGCAAAAAAAAGCTTCTAAAATATTCAGTTGCCACCAAAAATAAAAGTCTTGGGATACCAGATGTTTCTCTGAATGAACACATATGAGCTGAAAGTTGGAAAGCAGAGAAACAAATTCTTAAGAAAAATGAACTGGCTAGAAACAGGCAGTCACTGCAGAGAACTCTAAAATAGGATGGACCTCAATATGTTATATATCTATAGCTTTCTCCCCAGCAAGCAGAGATCTATCCTGCCTGAAACAGAGAGAACATAACACAGCAACTTTAGGGTAAATGAACCTCTACATTAACTCGAAAATGAACAGCCTTGACTACCACTGCCTTGGGTGCATTTTGCTGTAGGTAAATCACACCTCAATAAAGCTGATTTCAAAGAATAGCATCTAGAACCAATTACTCAGTTTAGAGTAAAATCAGTCCATTAACTCTCTTCCTGCTCTTTAGTTCTTCATATTACAGCCACTGAACTAATTCTCAAAAACCACACTTGAAGAACGATAGACAAAAATGCAAACGGTATTCATGTAAGTCAATTTGTCTACTTGTTAGAAGCTATGATCATTCATTGGCCTAAAAAGGTGGGGTTTTTTTTTAAACACTTTATTATTCATTTATTTTGAGAAAGAGGGAGAGAGAACATGAGCGGCGGNCCATGTTGTCAGCACAGAGCCTGATGCAGGGCTCAAACTCACAAACCATGAGATCATGACCCAAGCCAAAACCAAGGGTCAGACACTTCACCTTAATTGACTGAGCCATCCAGGTACACCTAAAAAGATGTTTTAATAAATCTTGTCTTTTTTTTTTTTAATTTTATTTATTTATTTTTGATGTTTACTTACATTTTAAGAGAGAGAGAGAGAGAGAGGGACAGAGCATGAACAGGGGAGGGGCAGAGAGAGAGGGAGGCACAGAATCAGCAGCAGGCTCCAGGCTCTGAGGTATCAGCACAGAGCCTGACATGGGGCTTGAGCTCATGGGCCATGAGATTATGACCTGAGCCAAAATCGGACACTTAACCGCCTGAGCCACCCAGCAGCCCGACCTTGTCCTTAGTTCTTAAAAGTTGACACCAGAATGTAGAAAAAGCAAAGCAAACAAAACGTACTGACTGCAATCATTTGATAAAAGACAAGCAAATCAAATTCATAACAACAGTGGAAAATTTCAGAGTTCTACCAAGGAGTAAAAATATAAGTGGAATGCTGTGCAATTACATACCGACACTGCTTTCTTGAAAAGAAACCCAGAAGTGTGGGGGTGGGAGTGGGGATGTGGAAAGGGGTTGGTAATAACATATAAAACTGGACAAAAATGATACTAGTCTGGCAAATTTTTCATGGGCTCAGGTTATGGCCATCTGTGAGGCTTCAAAGTTGGTTTGATTTTATTCCAGATAAATGTTGTTAGAATTCTGTAAGTTATGAAAAAAAATCAAAGGTAACTGCTGTCTCAGATGATTACTTTTCTCTAATAGTTCTTAGTCTCGGTCACGTTTAACCTCTAGAAATGGTATGTTTGCAAATTTAATTAGGTAATAAATGATTTTCCATGAAGGCTAGCCATCCAAACCATCCAAACCTTGACTCTCTGAGAAGAGTATTCAAATATCTAAAATCATAGTTGGGGAAGAATAAGACTTTTGTTGTATTTGATGCAAATCTCATTAAGACCCCATTTTGACCCCTGAGAGACAGAGTTCAAACACAGAAACTGGCTCTCTGGTCTGTAACAAAACTTCACATTGCTTTTACTGAGTCAAAAGTTCCATTCTCTTTTTAGAAGCAGGAACGGGGAAAAAATGATTACAAGTGACTCAAAGCAAAGTAATTTATCTGTGCTTCATTAGTAAGATGTTTTCAGAGCAGTGCAACTGAAGACATCTGTGATGTTAAATCTTGTGACTTATCGAGTGTCTTTAGTATCAGGCTTTATATTGACCTTGTTGTTTTACTTTAGATTTATCTTTGTGGGGACAGATAACACATTAGCTTTAGTCCTAACTTAAGATTAAGGAATAACCACATGCTCATCAAATTTTTAAAAAATACAACACAAGGGCTAAATATTTTCAAATCTGTAGGTAGTAGGATACAGGCAAGATTTAAAAAGGGGGGGCCTGAGTGGCTCAGTGGGTTGAGAGTCTGACTCTTGATTTCAGCTCAGGTCATGATCCCAGGGTCGTGGGATCGAGCCCCATGTTGGGCTCCATCCTGAGCGTGGAGCCTGCTTAAGATTCTCTGTCTCTCTCCCCCTCTAAAATATTTAAAAAAAAAAAATGAAAATGATTAATGTCAACTCATAAAAATTGTGTGTGTATCTTTAATTCTATCTCCAAAGTGACTTAACATAGTAACGGTTGTACTCATCAGAAATGCCCTATGTGCGCCCATTAGTATTTGATTTGTTTCTAAAGTTCTTTTTCACTAAACGGAGTTATATCTTGAAACAGTAAGTATTCATTACTATGGAACATATTTTTGCCAGTGAGCAAGTCCACTTCAAAAGTTCTGAAAAGTAGCAGAAAGACCACAGTTAAGAAGATGCTCACTGGTCAAGAGGTAACAATTTGAGCATTTACAAAAAAAAAAAAAAAGACTGTGAATAAAAAGTGTCTACTAGAGCTAATTGTTTCAACACAGATCAGGTGTGGATGCAATTTTTAGATGGTGGCACAGCCTGGAGGCAGCATGCAACCGCTGCGTTTTCGTAACTTTAAGAAATAAGTTCTTCATCTCAGTGGTATGAAGTATCATGCACAGAAAAAGTCAGAAATGCGGGGCACCTGCGTGGCTCAGTCAGTTAAGCGTCTGACTCTTGATTTCAGCTCAGGTTATGATCTCACGGTTGGTGGAATCAGGCCCCATGTCAGGCTCTGCACTGGGCGTGGTGCCTGCTTGAGGTCCTCTCTTTCCCTCCCTCTCTGTCTGCCCCTCCCTCACCTGTGTGCACTTGCACAGTCTTGCTCTTTCTCAAACAACATAAAAATAAAGTGGAAAAAAAAGGAGAAATGCATCCTAATGTTCAAAAATGAGCAAAATGTACTTGATTTCTAATATCCTGTATTTTCTACATTGTTTAACAGTGAATGAGCACCACTTTTCTAGTTGGAAAAAAAAATCTGTATTCAAAGGTTACTGAGACTTCCAAAGAAAAAGAAGGATATATGCCTCTCACTGGCCCCACAGGAAGAAACCGTGAGCCATGCCAAAGTCAGAGGTGGGTTCCTAAAAAGTCAGCCACACAGACACCTGGATTACAAATATAAAAGTAGGACCGTTTTGTTGGTGATTTTGTCATTTTACAAGTGCTGTGAAGAAGGAAAGCTAGCAGGAGCCCATCTCACACCAGTTGCTCAAAGATTGGGAAACCAGACTTGTCTAAGGCCGACAAAACTATCTGGAGCCTTTCTGGAACACTGCACGTTGCAGACGCTGAGATGCTTGGTGATCTCCAGTCAGGAACTACCCCACCAGACAGCTGTTGCTACTGGTAACGACTTCCGGTGAGCTCCTCCTCCATCCCTCCCTGCAGGTAAGACATCTCCTGCATTTTCTCCCGCAGCTCTGCCATCCCGAACTGATTTCTGAACCGACAAGGCCCAGGCACGGAACTCTGACTCCGTGCCTCATAATCATGGGGAGATGCATCCAAAGGAACATGCTAATGAGATGCTTATTTAACAAAATCTGTATAGTCTTTTTTTTTTAATGTTTATTTATTTTTGAGACTGAGCGAGAGACAGAGTGCAAGCGGGGGGTGGGGGGGGCGAAGAGCAGACGGGGAGACACAGAATAGGAAGCAGGCTCCAGGCTCCGAGGCGTCAACACAGAGCCGGATACAGGGCTCGAACTCACGAACTGTGAGAGCATGACCTGAAGTTAGACACCCAACCAATGAGCCACTCAAGCGCCCCTGTATAGTTTTAATAAAGAGTTAATAAAGTCTGCAATGACTTACTTCAACATAGAAATAAACAAAGATCCAACGCTATCCCTGCAAAATGGCATTCTCGCACGACTTCCATTCAATGAGCGTTTTGGGACACTGTGCGTTCTACGGACAGCCCACAACCCTCAGAACCCAGGCAGTTCTGACTTACCTAGGAGCATTCATTTAACACGAGTTCTTTAAAAAGAAAAAAAAAGGAAGAAAGACAACTGCCATCGGGCAAGCAGAAGACGCAGCATCAACCAAAGTGCTACTTAGCAGCCGGAGAATGAGAGGCGCCCTCACCCACCAGGAGGAGGAAGAGCAAGCAAGTCAGCAGCCCCTGCCCCTCCCAGATCCGTCCCCAGTGATCTGGCCCCAGGCCCCAGGGGAGGCTGGAGGAAGGTGCTCAGGCAACCTCCCCGTATCTCCCCCTTCTCTCTCCATGACAACCGCAGGAAAAACGTCTCCTCATCGGACTCACATCAATACCAACCGAGTCAGGCCGGAGCGGGAGTCCACCCAAATCTGGGACCACACGGCAGATGACACCTGGGGCACTACAGGAAATGAAACCGTCACTTTGCCTAGGACAGGACCCCCTTCCACTAGGTCCCTGCGGGGAACTCGCCGCTGGGGACTGCCACGCAGGTGGCGTGCAGAAAACACTACCCGTGTGAACTCGGTCAGAGTCTGCGTGACTCCTCGGCTGGATCGGCCTCCCTGTAAGCCGTGCTAACAGCTATGGCCTGTGCTCGTCAGCCGGAGGCAGTGGCAGTCGGAGCTGTCAGGGTCTGGAACCACATGGGTACCACCATTATCCAAAAGCCACATAACAGTGCAGACCCTATCATTATGTAATAATCTAATGCAGAAATTAAAGGTCTCGTGGGGCCCGGATGAGAAGCTGGAGAACCATAAGTGATGTGACAGACACAGCCTGAGGATGAAATAACAACATTCCGCCCACAAATCCATGTACAAAAGCTCCTCCTGTAAAATGCAGCCCCCCTCCAATCCCTCATGGTATTCAGTCATTAAACATCCAGAGGGCAACCCCTCTGTAGAAGGCGTGTGCTTGCCGCTGGGGGAAAGGAATAGGGAAGGAACACGCAATCAACACGACGAGGGGCTCTGCCCTCAAGTGTGCCGTCTAGAGGGGGGACAATAAGCCATTTGCACAGATTCTTCCCAAACGTGGAGCTGGTTACTGTCTCCCACTCAAGTGTTTGGAAACATTGGCTCAGCACCCCATGGATGAACTCACACAGCTCTCGTGAACCTCCGGTGAATGAACACAGGGCACTCTACGACGACCATTCTGCTTGCGGAGAAGGTAAATACGAAGTCAACACACCAACAAGCACGTGCGTGACACATTAACAGAACGTTCACAGTAAGCTGTGCCTCCGACCTGTAAACATGCTCCAGAAACTAGTGGAAAAGGACCAGAAGGCTTGGAACAGCTCTCGCAGACACATGGTTCCTGGGCTGTGTGACCGGAATTCCCTGGGTACCCTCACCCCTGCTCAGCTGTGCCCACCGTCCTAAGAAGATCGGCTGGCCTCAGGGTGGAGGTAGCCAGTGGGAGGTGTCCTTGCACAGAGGTCCCCGTCTGACTGCTATGCGAGCCCTGTCTCCTCCCCACCATCCACAGAGCTCCTCTATCGCCAATGGAGAAACAGAAGGCGGGACCGCACATTAAAAAAATAAAAGGCCAGGCTCCCTCCCAGAACTCCAGACCTGCGCTAGGGCTAAAGCCTGGCCAAAATGAAAGACAAGTCCTCGAAGTTGCAAAGAGGACACGGCCAATGATCATATGCTAAGATGGTGCAAAGCAGCCTGGAGCTCTGCTTCCATTTGTCGGCGAACCCAGCCAGAGCATATGAGATGTGAGGCCCGTGAGGACTGGCCTGCACGCAGCAGCCCACCCCCCCCCACCCCTC
>NW_027530974.1:15817555-15827963 GCF_008692635.1 Crocuta crocuta
ACCCCTCCCCACCCCTGCCAGGAGGAGCCAGTGCCAAGGGCTTCCGCCCCCCCGCTCACGGCGTTCACTCAAGGGACACTCGCGACTATGACTCTAGTGCCATGTGGCTGTGTGCACTGACATAATCACCCTGCTGCAAAATTAGAAGTCTTTATTAAAGGGCCGCCTTCTGCAGGCGAGAAGTCGCAAGCAACTAAATAACTTTCGTGAAAAACAGCTTCTTAAAGAACTAGAAATGTATTATTCTTTTTCCCAAATTGCAGGCCGTGAAACGCACATCCATTCTTAAACAACAGCCTCTCTCAACTGTACACTTCACTCTCGCAAGGGCAGCCTGAGCCATCCTAATGTGGGACGAGCAGGGAGGGGCTTCATGCTCAGGACCCCACGGCTCCAGCCAGCACTACAAACACCGCGAGAAACAAAAGTACCCTCAAACAGGCTCACTGTACCTGGGGGCTCGCTGTAATAAAGGAGAGGCCAGGAGGAGGCAGCTTTGGTCTGATGAAGTTTCTACGTGTTCAGATTCTAACAAGAGTTTTCAGTACCGGCGCCCCCTCCCCACCCAGCACCCGCTGCTCCTCCTCCAGCTGTTACACACATAGGCTTGCGTGTCTTCAGCACACACATGTGAACAAGCTGGCCTCTGCAACATTTATTCTTCCCTTTATTCAGGGCCACACGTCTTGGCCACATGGATGAAGGAAGGGCAGGGGCATGATCAGAAGAAGGATCCACTGCTTCCAAATGGGTATAACCTATCTCTGCTCAGCAATCACACCAGGATCACCAAGATCCCTAGAAAGAATCCACCAAATAGAAGGCTTAGGGAGGAGAGCCCTGTCACTAACACCCACCGCCAGGGCAGGGCTATCAAGGATCCAGACATTTAAGTCATAGACTGCCTTCAAGTTAATTCAAATAAACAAACCTGGTAACAGAAGCAGGCAAAGGTCTGCAAGCATGTAACTGATCTGAAATCTTTTTACCTCCACACAGTCATTAGATCTCCTCTCTCAAGATCCCGATATAAAAACGTTCCCCTGCGCTTAGTCTCACACCAACAAAGATACTTCCTGACAGGATCTGATACATGCTGCTTAATGGCTGTTTAATCACCAAGGCTGACTAATCAAGTAAAAGGCTTTGTCTTTTCAATCGAAAATGGAAGCTTAGCTAATACATACTTCAGATATTTTAAAACATTCCAGCTACAGGGGCGCCTGGGTGACTCAGTCGGTTAAGTGTCCGACCTCGGCTCAGGTCACGGTCTCACAGTCCGTGAGTTCAAGCCCCGCGTCGGGCTCTGGGCTGACAGTGAGGAGCCTCCTTCAGATTCTCTCTCTCTACCTCTCTTTCTGCCCCTTCCCTGTGCACACTCTCTCCCTCCCTCTCAAAAATAAATAAACTTTTTAAAAATAAATAAATAAAAGGGGCACCTGGGTGGCTCAGCTGGTAAGTATCTGACTTCAGCTCAGGTCATGATCTTGCAGTTCGTGAGTTCGAGCCCCACGTCAGGCTCTGTGCTGACAGCTCAGAGCCTGGAGCCTGCTTTGGATTCTGGGTCTCTCTCACTCTCTCTCTCTCTGCCCCTCCTCCACTGTCTCTCTCAAAACTACACATAAAAAATAAAAGTAAAAAAAGAAAACACTCCAGCTACAGAATGAAACACACGTAGCCTGGCCTGGTGCCCCCCACTTGGCCTATTTTGGTCTCTAGATCACAGAGGTGGCTTTGGGAAAGGCTGAAGTGTCAAGGCCATCAGGAAGCTGGCACTCGGGGCCCATGGCTGGTCCCTTCCTCCTTCCTCCAGCTTTCCCTGCCTCATCCTATTCTTTGCTTCCAGGAGTGGAACAACGGGGTTGCAGGGGTGACCTCTGAGGGCAAGGAGCAGCATGGCAGAAGCACTCCCCCGTGCCCCTCCCCACTTCCCAAGCCATGAATGGCTCAGATGTTTTAAGTGCACAGGGAACACAGAAAAGCCAGCACACATTTCATGTCCATTCGTGTAAATGTACAAAGTATGTAGCACATTGAAACTTTGCTGTTATGCTCCTCTTTAGTTCTGTATTTCTGCACACCAGAGGATAACCTGATGGAGATTTCTTGACAACAGCATGCATCGTTCCCTTATGAAAAGAAACTGACCACAACTGCACAGGCATATATGTTTGAAGGATACATTTTTTTTTAAGTATTTTAAGAAAATGATCAGGAAACTCAAAGGAAAACGACTGTAGTATGTTTCTCGGAAACAGCTGAAAGAGTTTCCAAATTTCAGTGTGGTAGCAAGAAAAAGAGCCAAAATCAAAAAGATTATGGCAAATAAATAAATCAGTAGCTCCAAGGATAAAATATATTCATTTAACAGGTGCCAGAGAACCAAATAAATAAGTAAAATCACTTCTTTATTTTGAACGTTTGATAGAGACGCCATGAGTCTATGTCTCCTGTACAACCCACTGGAATAAGAGTCATCAGCCTGAGGACTGAAATAATAAAGTCAGTTGCCTGAGGAAGAAAAATAGAGGCATAGAAACCCAATATTACTGAACACAACATTTTAGTACGTTCAGTCACAGCCTCTGAAGTCAGGTGATGTCTAGCTAGTAGTAACCATCCATGAATCCCCTACACTATATAAAGCCTACTAACCAGTAATCATATCCAAGTGATAGAAATACAATCAAATACAAACCCACACTTCCTGAGAATGTACCATGTCTAAGGTAACAAAGACCAGCACCAGTAACTAGAACGCAGGGCTATAGGTCCACAGTCATTGCAAAGACAAAAAGTGTTTCCAACGTACACATTTCAATCAAACGTAATCAAAAATTTCATAATACTTCAAAGAATTGTGAGGTTTCCTACTTTAACTGCTCTTTTTAAACTTCATATATTAAACTCGGAATGCATAAGAAATGGTATTAGGAAGAAAGCCCAGAACAATGAGCTTGAAGTGTTCCACGGTAATAAAAATGATAAATTATCAGCACTTAATGTGTGCCATGTGGCAGGCACCACGCTTATTCCCACGACCGCTCCCATGTCTGCACTTTCATTGTTTCCATTTTATAAATGAGGAAACTGAGGCACTGAGGCTTAAGGGACTTGTCCAACATTTCACAGCCAGTAAGTGACTCACACATAAGTAGATGGCCCCCAAAGTTCACAGTGGCTCTTGTCCACTACAGCATTCTGTCACAATGCTTTGTTCTTTATACCCAACTGATGGCCACAGAATCTCTGCAGAAGAAAAATAAAGATTTCCCTTCACTGAGCGTAAAAGCTCCCACTTGGACCCAAGGTAACTTACTATACTTAAGAAATGTTAAACTCCATTTAGGCTTTTTTCTAGATTGGTCAGCTGATTTCCATGTCAAACTACAAAAGCAAAGATGTACCCTGTACCATTGGAAATATTCCATTATATACACAAGTAAATACTTCGTAGAGTTTTTAGAAGTAAAAAAAAAATCCTTTAACATTGATTGTATGTGCTTTATTTTTTTAACGGTTTTATTTATTTTTGAGAGGCAGAGTGAGAGCACATGAGTGAGCATGAGGGAGGAAGGGGTGGAGAGAGAGGGAGACACAGGATCTGAAGCCAGGCTCCAGGCTCCGAGCTGTCAGCACAGAACCCGATGCAGGGCTCAAACTGGTAAACCAAGAGATCATGACCTGAGCCAAAGTCGGATGCTTAACCAACTGAGCCACCCAGGAGCCCCATGACAGTATGTGCTTTAGCCTGAAGGATCAAAGGAGTCAAAGATGCTCACAACTGTAATAGTTGATATACTATCAGATATCACAGACACCAGGGACGTTCAACTGCACATCAGTCCATGGGTGATGCTTCCATCAATTCCCAGGAAAGGAGAGAACTAACCATGTGGTGGGTATTTTACAAAGCTAAATTCATCCGATGCTTAAATTCTCATTATGTACTTCCTTCTGTTGTTAAGCAGTTTATTTTATTAAATGAAGTATCAAGATACAGTTGGTGTTTTGCTTTTGATGTGCTCGCCTGACACATTTAAAAGAAGCTGGAAACTGTTTATCCAAATTCTTATTTCTATCGTTTTTTTTTTTTAATCTATGCCCAACATGGGGCTTGAACTCACAACCCTGAGATCGAGAGTCCCATACTTTACCTACTGAGCCAACCAGGTGCCCCTATTTCTTTTTTTTTTTTTTTTAAAAACTAGTTCTCAAGTCTGGGAACCAATGAGCAAGGAAAACTAGAAGTCACTCTTGGAAAAAACTAGTTAAATAATAACCTGGCTAGAGAACTTAAAAAAAAAAAAAAGTCCCTTAGGAGTACAGTAGACCAGCAATTTTGGAAAATAATTTCCACTGCGTAATTCATCATAAAAGCACAGACTAAGCTACGAAGCTGTCATCCTCAAGAGGGGAATATTATTCTATCAAAGCCAGCAATACTTCAAGCCTTCAAAAATACTTAGCTATGTTGCCATGCTAATGTTACCTATTTGTACTGTAACTCCAGATCAAAAAAGCAGATGTTTAAAACTGGATAGCATTGCTCAAATTTAACACCATTATCTTGATAAGCTTTCCCAACCACACTCCTCCCTACTTACTCAAAACATTACTCTTGAAACAAGTAATTTTAAGGACCTTTCTCAATGTAATAATGTAATTGTTACAATTTGTATGGTGAATTCTAAACTTTAATTAACTATATAAATAGAAGTAAAGACAGAGAACAAAATAACAAAACAAAACACCCTAAGAGATTGTTACCCATTTTGGAAAAGGGTAATTGTAACTGCAGGTTCAGCCATAAATCATTAAACATTCTCTGTTTAGCTCAGATAATAGATAAGTGGGCACAGGAAGCATCAGTTCTGAAAACTTGTCTTATAAAACCACTGAATCTAAGTCTATCAAAAGGTTTGTTAGGAGCACCTGGGTGGCTCAGTCAGTTAAGCATCTAACTCTTGATTTCAGCTCAGGTCTTGACCTCATTAGTTTAGAGAGTTCAAACCCACACTGGGCTCTGCACTGACACACGGAGGCTGCTTGGGATTCTCGCTCTCTCTCTCAAAACAAAGAAACTTTAAATAAATAAATAAATAAAAGGTTTGTTAATCTGTTCAACAAACTACATATGGGTTTACTGTTTGTGGCCTTCCAAAGTGTGGGATAAATCTACTTGGTATTCATAATACAACGTCTGTACATTTCCCCATTGTCTGCCCCTTGTGGTTTTCCTCTGAGGCCCCCAGCTTGAGATACAGGATATTCGTGGTCCTCGGTGGTGGATATACAATCCAGGGAGTGTCTCCTCAAGACGACACAAAGAGCCAACAGCAAAAAGTAAAGCTTCCCTTTCCTCCAAGGCTTCCTTCCTGTTCCCTGTCTTAAAAAAAAAAGACTCCAAACTTCTTTCCCCAAGGGAATGGCAAACAGATGTTTTCCTCAAACTGCTCCTAGCAGCACCAAAGCTCATCATACCTACAGGGCAGACACTGAACAGCCGCCCAGAATCAGTAACTCCATTCTGCTTTCAAAAGAAAGAGGAAGAGAGCACAAACCAGAGGGGACGTACATGTATACACACAGACACACACACACACACTCCAACCAGAGCTGGTCCCACAATGGAAGATGGGAAATACGGAGCATCAGCCACCGTTTGGAAGGGCTATAACAGAACCCTCAGAAACAAAACAAGCTAGCCAAGGACACTGCAAGCAAACAGCTCTGGAAATGTCATCCTTCCACCCCCACACATACATGCTTATTGCATAAAACGGCTGCATGCCTGCGGGTACAGTTTAAAAATCACTGGTTCCCAAAAAAGCACAACTGTACTAGAAGAAAACTCATCAAAAGGTCCAAATCAAGATGATTCGCAATCCCCTGTGGGCATAGACAGGCGCTGGTGTCCCGGCCGAGGTAGGAGGCTCGGAGAATGTCTGTAAGGGACCCAGGCTGCTCAGCCAGCTGATAACGACTGCAGAGAGCGAGAGCTAGTGGCTGTCTTATTTCACTGGACACCTCCAACTCTTGCATCAGCTACTGCAGGCAAACAGGCCGCCGAGAACAGTGACCCTGTCCTCCCCAGTTTTCCTAACACTCTGAGAAGCAAGTTACGACAGAACTTACTTCAGTTCCTATAAGCCTAGAAGTTACCTACTTACTCTGTCAGACGCAACGGTATAAGTAAGCACAGGTCAAATTTTAGGGCTGAAAACGCTTTACGGATGCAGAAAGCCAGATGGAAACGGATCGATGGCCAGCTCACGGGTCCGCATCACAGAAGCGGCAGAACCAAGCAGCATCCCAGCTTCCCGTCGTCCCTCTGTGTGGACCCCTCCACATACGAGGGGTCCCCAGGCTCTGGGACAGAAGAGGAGGGGAGGCCGGGACGGCCCCGTCGTTACAGGGGTCCGCGGCAGGGAACGGCGGCCCACAGGCCAATGGAAAAGCTGAAGAATCAACGCTTCCCAGCAAGCCGGTATCCAGGGATGGGCCAGACAAGAGGCAGGGGCTCTACATCTAGGTAACTGAGGTACTTCCTTCCCTACTGCTGCAAACCACGTCAAACCAAGTAAGCAGAGAAATCTTTATGAAACACTCCAGGCTGGAGAGTAGGAGGCTTTTTTCCTTTCCTTTTCTTAATGGGAGAGAATTTATTTAGCTTTGTGAGGCTTTACTTTCACAGCCCTATGAGAGTTCCATAATTATGGGAATAAGGTCAATATTTAGGCTGATTTTATGAGGCTTTCCTACATTAATTTTCAGAAAGTTAACAGTTATGAGTACATGATCACAATCAAAATGGTAAAATAAACCCAAGGACAAGGTGTGACACTGACCTTTAAAACCTGGTTTATTGAACTGGACCAGTGATTTTCAACCTTGGCCACACGAAAACCAACTAGCAACCATGCTACTTAACCACCCTGGACATTTAGCCCAGTCAAGCCTTCTGAGTCTACACCCTCCGACTAGTCTTCAAGGATGAGGCCCTAGACTTTGTGGAACAGACAAGTCATATCTACTTTGCTCTATCTGAATTCCTGACCCACAGAATCCACGGGCATAAGAATATGGTTGTTTTAGACCACTAACTTTTGGGGCAACTTGTTAAACAACTCTAACTGGGACATCTGAAAAGCATTTAAAAATCACAATGTCAGGGCGCCTGGGTGGCTCAGTCAGTTAAGCGTCCAACTATGGCTCAGGTCATGATCTCACAGTTTGTGTGTTCGAGCCCCACATTGGGTTCTGTGCTGACAGCTCAGAGCCTGGAGCCTGTTTCAGATTCTGTGTCTCCCTCTCTTCTGCCCCTCCCCAACTCGTGCTCTGTCTCTCTCTCTATGTCTCAAAAATAAACTATAAAATTTTTTTTAAAAATAACAATGCCTACAGTGTACTACAGCCCAATTCAGCCAGAAGCTCTGGGGTTAGGACCCAGGCATCTATTTTTAAATCACTTCAGGGGCACCTGGGTGGCTCATTTGGCTAAGTGTCCGACTCTTAGTTTCAGCTCAGGTCATGATCTCATAGTTCTTGAGTTCAAGCCCTGTGTTGGGCTCTGTACCGACAGCTCAGAGCCTGGAGCCTCGTCAGATTCTGTGTCTCCCTGTCCCTCTGTCCCTATGTCACTCACGCTCTGTCTCTCTCTGTCTCTCAAAAGTAAGTAAACATTAAAAACATTTTTTTAAATAAATGAAGCACTTCAGGTGATTCTAATGTGCAATCATGTCTAGACCCGGGCCGTCCAATACAGTAGCCACCTGTCACATGTAGCCAGTTAAATTTAAATTAATGAAAATTAAGTAAAATTTAAAATACTTGTTCTCTGGTTGCACTAGACACATGTCCAGAGCTCAGTAACCATATACAGCTAATGATTACCATACTGGATGCAGATATATAAAACACTTCCACCATCACAGAAAATTCTATTGAACAGTGCTAATCTAGACCAGTTCTCAAAGCTTAGTCTTGAGCTAACAGATCGACATCACCTAGAAATTTGTTAGAAATGCAAATTCTTAAGCCACATCCCAGACCGACTGAATCAGAACTTTTTGGGGTGGGGGCTCTCCAAATGACTCTCACACATACTCAAGGGTGAGAATGGCTGGTTCTGCTACTGCCCCTACAAAATCATGTTCCCATGGGCTACCTCATACTTAAATCTGAAAATCATCAGCTTTTAATTCCATTAAATGTAAGAGAATAGTTTACGTAGTCATACAATTCCAAAGGTGTATTTTTAAGTTAGCAAACCTGAAGAAATGCCTTTCAGTTAGCAAAGAATTCTAAAAAGCCTCATAAAGGTGCTCTCGGTTATTTATAATCATTAAGAGAAACAATCTTTAGGCCCAAAATTATTTAAATGATTAAAAATTATATGAAACTCAACAGACTATTCAATTATTAAAATTATAATTGTGAAGCTTACATTGCACAACAAAAATATAAATGAGGGAAAAGCAAAACACAAAGCTATAACTGCAAATCTGTGTTTTACATGGACAAGGACAAAATGAAGGTAGAAGAAAAATAAGAATAACCGGTCAGTCTTGGCCAATGAATCCCATCCCTTTTTCTTTCTGTCATAATTCTTTTCTAATTTTTTTTAATGTTTGTTTATTTTTGAGAGAGAGAGAGAGAGACAGAGTGGGAGCAACTGAGAGGCAGACAGAGAGGGAAACACAGAACCCGAAGCAGGCTCCATCCAGGCTCAGAGTTGTCAGCACAGAGCCTGGCGTGGGGCTCGAACTCACGAACTGCAAGATCATGACCTGAGCTGAAGTCGGACGCTCAACCGACTGAGCTATTCAGGCGCCCCTCTGTTATAATTCTTACAAAATTAATTATGAAAAAACATTTTAGAGTATCTAAGAAAGCAACTTTTTAAAAATGATATAATTGTGCTTTGATGAGAAAAGTCCATCGTAAGAACAATTTGGTAAAATAGTTCTACTACTTTATCAGTGTATCACTGAATTGTTCATCTCACAGAAACATGCAATCAAAACAGGACTCAAGCAAATGATTAGACTTAGACAGCTTATCCTATCACAGACTCTATAAGAATTTCTTCTTTCTACTCTTCCTTTTAACCTTAGATTCTACATTCAAGTATAGGGATTATGCATTTTTACAAATAAAATTTTAGAGATGTGAAAGCCTGACATTTTTTCTTTTAGTTTCCACATATTTGTTGGGTGATAAAATGTCAAATAAACTAATTTCCAAGGAGGATTTTCTCACATTTTCTTCTTACATTTACATAAAGTCCCAGAAATGTTTTGTAGAGGGACCTTCTTTGAAAGGATAGCTCCTGAACCCCACAAAAATCAACTCTTGATTGTTTTAATACATGTTTTTGTATAAATTTTAGCATTACTTCCTCTATTGACAGTCCTGTTGTTAGTAAACTGAATTTCTTACGTTGCCGGGTACAGTGTAATCTTTCTGGGTGTTTCTGTGTTGGTTTCTCTGCCATTTTGTTTCCTATGCTGGTAATGTTCTCCAAACTCCTTTAAATTCTCAATGCATAAACACCTTCTCTACTCTAGCTCCAGGGAAGATCGGAGAAAGGGTAACTGTAGTTGAATAACTCTGAGAAACTTTGATGTTTTCAGGAAACCTGTTCCTGTAAATTTCTTAAAATTATGAGTGAGAAGCATATGTAATTTGGTTAAAAATTGGAAACAATCCAAGTTATCCACTTATCTTTAACTAGCTTTAACCAGAAGAAGCCAAGGTAACTGGTGGGCTGATAAACTGGCCAGTTTGGTATCATTTAGAAAAATTTTCCCAGCCCTATAAGCATACATATTTTTAAATGAAAACTGACTCCAAAAAAAGAATCTCTCAACTAAAATTTTTGCAATAGTGATGCAAAACAAGATTTTTCTACTTTTTACAGCTTTTTGTACTGGCTACAACTAATTATTTTCATGAATGCTGGTAATTAAGCATCTTCTAAGGCAACTACTACCTTCAATTACAGGGTTTACATATGTTGTTAAGAAAAAGGAAATCATTATTTTTATTTCCGTTATTGGAAGTTAAACAGAACAGGGTTTGGACAGAAAGTTTTAACAATCCTTTTTTTTTTTTTTAAAGCAGTGAAGAGAACTTACAAAATCCTGTGTGTTGGTATGCTGGGCATTCTTGAATCTAGGCACTGAGAATATAAAGATGAATCATATATAGTCCTTGCCCTGGAGAAACCAGAGTCTAGCTGCATTCAGCTCCATCTGAACAAAGGTCCTTAACAAAGAAGACGGAGATCAACAAACAAAACAACACACTTAAACAAAAAAAAGTAGACTATATATATAGAAAACTATCATTAACATCCTCAGAAAGGAAGAGAATATACCAAGAAACAAAAACAGGATGCTAC
>NW_027530974.1:15828209-15834585 GCF_008692635.1 Crocuta crocuta
AAAAAAAAATACCAAAAAAAAAAAAAAGGAGATACCAAAAAAAAAAAAAAAAAAAAAAAAAAGCAGAGGCCAAAAAATGAGCTCTTGGAAATTAAAAATATGATAGCATAAAAGAAAAATTAAACATAAGAGTTCAAAGTAAAGTGGAGGAAATCTCTTAGAAGGTAGGACAAGAAGGAACAAGTTCCCAGGTCAAAAAGGCCTATTGTGATTTCTCAAAAACAGGGAAGAAAAGAATATTCTACAAGATTCTAGAGAGTGAAAATCTATGTAAAATCTAAAGGATTAGAAACCTAAATAGCTTTGGACTTTTCAAAAGAAATATGGAAAGATAAAAGACAACAGAGCCACCAACATCTTTAAAATTGAATTTGTTTTTAATGTTTTAAATGTTTATTTTTGAGAGAGAGACAGAGTGAGAGCAGCAGAGGGACAGAAAGAGAAATGGAGACACAGAATCTGAAGCAGGCTCCAGATGCCCCTAAAATGGAATTTGATACCCACCTAAACTATCAATGAGATGCATGGGTAGATTAGATATTTTCATGGTTTCAAAAAATCTCTACCTTCCAAACACCCTTTCTAAGGAAGCTACTAAAGAATATGCTGGGGCTCCTGGATGGGTCAGTCACTTAAGTGCCAACTTTGGCTCAGGTCATGATCTCTTGGTTCTTGAGTTCAAGCCCCACATCAGACTCTGTGCTGACAGCTCAGAGCCCGGAGCCTGGTTTGGATTCTGTGTCTCCCTCTCTCGCTGTCTCTCACTTGTTCTTGCTCTGTCTCTCTCTCAAAAATAAACATTAAAAAAAATTTTTTTAAAGAATATGCTCTACAAAATTAAGGCAGTAAACCAAGAAAGGAAAAGGAAACAGAAAAACGAGATTCCACACAGAAAAGAGATAAAGGGAATCCTCAGGATGATCTGACAGGCAACCCCAGATGATAGCTAAGTCAGGCACGGATGACTACCTGTTCATAAAGGAGCATGTTGGAAGGCTTGAGGAAAATGTCTCTAGGAAGATGAAATCAAGAGAGTATGTAATGTGTTTGAATGTCCTGAAAGGAGATTTAGGCAAGGGGCAGATCATTTAAATGTTGAATTAAGGATAAGTACATAGAAAAAGAAGCAAATTAAAGAAAAAGGAAAAAATAAAAGCAATTAACTCCAGGGAAAACAAAAAATTTTGTATGACAGGAAAAGAAACCACAGAAGAGCACATGGCTCAACTGTAAACAGCTGGCTATATTATATGATCATATAAATAATGTAAATGCTAAATATTGATATAATCAAAATTACCATATAACTATACTGGGAAAATGGAGATGGGAAGAATTTGGGGGTGAAGTGTAGATAGGGCATAGAAAGAAAACACAGCACATGTAAAAAACTAGCACAGCATGTTACTCAGAAATATGGAGGGAAATTCCAAAAACATGAGCTAAAATTGCTATTACGTAGTTGCCTCTGGGGAAAGATATGAAGAAGAGGATTCCTTCTTTTTTATCATAGCCCATGTAAATTATAGAACTACTTTACACTTTAAATTATGTATACTAGGGGCACCCAGCTGTCTCAGTCAGAAGAGCATGTAAATTTTGATCTCAGGGTTGAGTTTGAGCCCCATGTTGGGTGTAGAGATTATTTAAATAAAGTGCACTGATTTTATATATATATATACATCTATATATATATAATATATGTATACATACATGTATTCAGAACCAAGCCTCTTAACCTCTAAACTTGTGTTTTTCAAATTATAAATTTGTAACCCATTTGTGGGTTATGAAATCTATTCACCAAGTCCACCATCATTTCTAAAATGAATTAGAACAGAGAGGGATAGAAAATAACAGATACCCTGCACACAGTAAATTTTTTGTGAACCTTCATACATGTGCATGCACACACACAGTCCATGATGTTAAGTGTATTTTTCACTGTGGACTGTGAAGAAAAGAATTTTAAAAACACTACTTTAATCCATATTGCATTATAATTACATTTAGTCTTATTTCTTAGAAGTAAGAAATTCCAATCTACCTTTATTTTAAGACAAAGACATGGAAAGCACTGACAGATAATGAAAATATTCCATTATAAAGCTCTTTAAAATACCACAAATGTCGTGCATGAAGAATGATCACTCTTAAATTAATGAAATCTAAATGCTCTGCCTTCTCACAACCGACTATAATATTTGAGCTAAGGAGAAATATAACAACACAGAAAACAGAACAGAATTCAGTCACCTAAATAATTTTCTAATGTGGAATTTTACTGATTCTTAGGTGATCTATTTTTCAAATTTCATATGACTTTCACTGATTTCTAAATTTCTGATCTACAAAGATACTTGAGCAGGAGCCATCCCAGAAGCCTTTGGGATNATAATACATAAACCAGAAAATATATACACAGTTGACCAAGACATAGCTTTCTTCCACAGACTAAGCATACCCTTTATGAGCTGCACCACACATCCTGCAGTATGGAAAAACTGGGCAAGAATCTAAAACTTTGATGCTCTTTTAGTAACAGCCTAAATTTAGCCCATTTTTCTTTCAGCCCAGCTAGGTTATACATGCACATTGCTCTGAATGTTTACCCAACAATTCACTTATATAAAATAAGAATAAAAAATTCTACAGAAACAAGTTCCATTATACTCTTCATGATAAAGCTTTATTTCCTAAAAGTTACAAAGATCAGATTCATAAGTCACCCATCTATACTTTTAAAACCACCACTCCATCCAAACTGGATGCAAAAAAAGAATGAATGAGTATTAACATATGGGTATTAAAAGATATTTGTTTAAATACACATAAAAAGTAGATTTGTGTGTGTGCATCTGAAAATACACATTGTTTTGTAGAGATGAGGGGATGGCGGAATCTCAGCAGCGTGAAAGGAAGACTTTGTACTATATATCTGTTGATACTCCGATTTTTAAACTATTGCCCCTTTTGGCAAAATAGAGGCTCCCATTCTTCCCATTTTTGGCAAAATAGAGGCTCCCCCCCCCCCCGAACTGCCTTCCTCTGCGCCCTAGTCCATGTGCTGCACGCACAGATGCACAGTCAGCCAGAAGTAATCTGCGGCAGGTGTGTTTTCAGGCTTCCTTTGACAAAGGACTTTGTCCTCATTTTGAAGATGTGAACCTACACTCTTAGCTACTGCAAGACCAACACAATGCTACCTGTCCTTGCAGGCTGCCAGCACCCTGGGTCACTTCCACAGTCCCTCCTCAGTACCAGCATCACACTGGAGAACCTAACTCAGGGCAGACATTTGCTGAGTGCCTGCTCTGTGCCAGGCGCTATTTGCAGGCATGGGACACAGAGGGAAGTAAGATAAGGTACCTGCCTTCGAGGAGCCTGCAACCTCGAAGAGGAGACAGAAGAGGAAACAGGTAATTTCCCAATGATATGGGACATATCAAAAATATTGTGGGCCCATAGTAACCTTTGGATCCCCTGTGCTGAGAAAGGTACCCAAATGATCTGAACTTCATAAATATCTCCTGAATGGTAAATGCAATAGAATTTTAAGAAATATGTTCATATATGCCTTACTATTTCAAAAAGGTAATGAGTATATATGTCAACTATTAATCTGGTACTATATTATATATTATATATATAATATATATATGTCAACTATTAAGTCTGTAGTGTATTATTATCTTACAATTTCAAAACAAATCTCTTTAACCTCAGAAGCCTTTCGTCCTTAACATGTAGTTTTGGCTTTGATTCCATAAAGGAGGAAAATTGTGAAAGCTAAGCCTATCTGTTTCTTTCCCTGGAAATCAAAGCACCCTTGCTTGTCTTTACTTGTAAGACTGAAAACTTTCACCCACTAACTTAAATTTTCTACTCATGGCTAATACATTGTAACTTCTTGCAATTTTCAGGAAAGTAATAATTCTCACTTTGACACAGGTCTGCCAACATTATTTGAAGACTTGAACTTCTAGCTAAGAAAAATAATATTGCCACCTTGCCCTGAGCTCTAACCCAAAACAAACGATAGAAATGAGCTGCAAACAGAACATGAAGCATTGCTGTAATTAATCAACCCAGAGCCCAAGGGAGGAATCATTTCCATTTTTAAATGCACTGCTGCTTTAAGGGAAAACCTGGCGGAGAAATATGAAACCAAGCCGCATAATGAAAATCAAAATGCATTCAGCGTCTCCATCCTTGAAAAGACAATAGTCCTAACCTACAAGCAGCTCTGTTGAGTTGACTCCACTCAAGTTTTCTGTGAACTGAGTGACCAGCCCCCAGGCAGAATCCTGGGGAAGGGTCCATCCACCAAAGAATCCTATCTGTCAGGAGGACAAAACAAGAGAACTCCTATGTTTCAATGCTATCCTTACGGCTTCAGAGAAGGGGCTATTCCAATAAGGAAGCAGATGGCTAAATCCCCAAGTCATCCTAGAAACTTTTACTTAAAAGATGCTGATTAGTACCTGCAGTGGTGGCCCTAACAACGATCAGCTAGTTATAGAGCATTTCTATCCGACTGTCTACAGTTATCATTTCTATCCAAGTTCCACAGAATTCAGTGTTCCTCTCCAGGAATCACAAAGCTTCGTTTCATTAAACAGTAGCTAACAGTAGCACTCCCTACGGTTAAGAGTGACAAGGAGCAGGTGCCAAATAGCAAGGGAAACAGAAGCTACAGCTACATAACAGGAGCAAATATTAATGTTCTACCTGTTTCCCCGGCTGCTTTGAAGAATCCAACCCAGCAGAATTTGGGGGGGAAGCAATATAAAAATACCCAGTTTTAGAAAAAAAATGTTGATGCTATGGGCACCTAGTTTAATCTGCAAATACTTAAACTTACTCAGTTGGCTCCCTAGAACCATGAAATACACAACTACACTACTACCAATGTATCTAAAATAATATAAATATTTACAATGTATCCAAAAATATTATCCAAGGATACATCCATTACGGAAAAGCATTTAACAAACATTTTAAGTATACTTAGCCATTTACTATCACCATAACAAACTGCTATAGGGAGTTGGAAAACTGAATAGAAATTTCTAGCCTCAGCACAAAAAGCAAAGAACTCCCAATCTTACCCCCTGACACCTTCTTCTCCCAAATTTAGCAAAATTGTGCCTGAACACCACATGATTGTATATTTCATTAAACAGTAGCTAACAGGAGAGCCCTCCCTATGGTTAAGAGTTGCTTCCTTTAGCTATAAAATAAAAAACCTTACTTCAGCCTTTATTCAGTGGGAAACCTCCCAAGAGCATCGATCACTAAACTGTAACCCATTGATCAACAGGTGACTTTTAGAAACACTTATACTCATGTCCCAGGGGAATTAATTCTGTCAAACCTACAGTTTTCATCTTTTCTATTTTTACAAGCTACTGCAGTGCTATAAGAATGAATTCCAACCGTTTTCTTCTCAGGGGCTTACCAGAAAAATGCCAAATATTCAAATTATTTTAAGGCATTTTCCCATACTGCAGCGTGGAATAGAGCAGAATTAATAAGGATCCAAGAGTTACCACTTTTCAAATGCAAATATGTTGCCATCTAGTAAATGCAGCCCCTTTTTAAACATCCCCCCAGAGTCTATGCAGCTCAGGGCACTACTTTTGTTTCCTTGAAAATCAAAATTCGCGCATTACATTTAGGCATTATCTCGACCCAGCACCAACAAAATAATAGATTTTAAATGGTCCACGCCTGAGCCTGCATCATACAATACTGTTCAGCTTTATTATGGGGGTTCCCCCCCCATTTTACACACAAACTCCCTAAGCAATTCTGCCAAATAAAGCACACTGTGAAGTGGTAGGGGAAAAAAACCGAGGGGCACTGCGTTTCACGAAAACGAGGCCTTGGGATGGTCGCTCGCTCCCTCAGGCCTCAGTTTTCTTATCTGTAAAATGTGGGACTGGCCGTCCGTAGGGTTCCCTCCAGCGCCTCTCTCCAGGTGCCGCGAAGCGGGGACGCAGCGGACTGGTGCTGGCGGCCCGGGGTGCCCTGCCTGATGCCGCTCTAGATGGGACGGGGCGGGGGGGGGGCCGCGGGAGGAGAGGAACTTGGACTTGCAACCGCTTCAGACGCGAGCGTGCGACAAACTTGAAGCCGGCCCCCTAACAATAGGGACGAGCACTCCCATTTTCCGGGCTCCCACTTGTAGGAGGCTGCGGGGTGGGACCCCCCTGCCCGCCCGCTGGGCGCCCGCGTTACCTTTCTCCCTGTTTGGTGTTAGAAGGAGGAGGGTGCAGGACCGTTTGATTGCCTTCCATCTCCACCACGCACTTGGTGTTCAGTTCCAGTTCTGAAAGCAAGAGGGGAAGGGGCTGCTGCAGAGCCGAGCATC